>NC_046970.1:25492722-25615222 GCF_009769545.1 Cyclopterus lumpus | reverse complement strand
GAGTTAGTCCACATCAGGTGAAACCAGGTCTGAGTTAGTCCACATCAGGTGAAACCAGGTCTGAGTTAATCCACATCAGGTGAAACCAGGTCTGAGTTAATCCACATCAGGTGAAACCAGGTCTGAGTTTGTCCACTTTAAGTAAAACCAGTTCTGATTTAATCCATATCATGTATAACCAGGTCTGAGGTAGTCCACATCATGTATGACCTGGTCTGAGGTAGTCCACATCATGTATGACCTGGTCTGAGGTAGTCTGCATCATGTATAACCAGGTCTGAGGTAGTCCACATCATGTATAATCTGGTCTGAGGTAGTCCACAATATGTCAAACCACGTCTGAGATAGTCCACATCATGTATAACCTGGTCTGAGGTAGTCCACATCATGTATAACCAGGTCTGAGGTAGTCCACATCATGTATAACCTGGTTTGAGGTAGTCCACATCATGTATAACCTGGTCTGTAGTCCACAATATGTCAAACCACGTCTGAGATAGTCCACATCATGTATAACCTGGTCTGAGGTAGTCCACATTGCTTGAAACCAGGTCTGAGTTAGTCCACATTGAAGGAAACCAGTCCACATCACGGTCTTGTCTCGTTCCAGGGTTACTTTGGTAAAGGCGTCCTGTCCAGAGCGAGACCGGACCACAGCATCTCTGACCAATGGGAACGTGAGTCTCCCCCCGTGACCTCATCATCAGTCTAGTCCAATCAGCACGGTTCATTGCAGTCAGCCACTCTCTGGTTTTGTTTCAGAACACGAAGGTTTGTTGCTACCTGTCGTCTCACAGTCCAGGTGAGTGACATCACATCCTGTCTGTTCACACGATGACATCACATCCTGTCTGCTTTGCGTCACAACCCCTCCTCCCTCCTCTTCCTCTTCCTCCTCCCCCCTCTTCCTCTTCTTCCTGCAGATATGACGAGCTCCTCAGGTGGGCGGGTTCCGTTCTCTCTGCTCAGGGATTGGACGAAGACGCTGTCAATCAAACCCTGCTCAGCCTCGCTCGTCCCGTAGAGATGGAGGATGTGAGGAGGGAGGGGAGTGGGAGGGAGGAGCCAGGACCAAATGGGGGAGCCTGTGCCCACACTAAGAGGCCGGGGTCAGAGGTCGGGTCAGAGGTCGAGCCAGAGGCCAAGAGAAGCTGCAGGTAGACTGGTTCTCTTCACCAAACTCCTGTTACATATTTTTTTGGGGGGATAAATCAAATTGTTCTTAAGTGTTCTTGTTGTTCAGAGGAGTCTGACAATGAGTTAACATTTCAGGTCGAGCCCGCAAAACCACGACCGAGACCCTGATCCCAGCGACGACCAGGAATCTGAGCTAGACCCTGAACTCAACCTGGACTCTGACTCTGACTCTGATCCTGATCCCTTGGTTCCCGGGCCTGGTTTTGTCCTCGTGGTCTCTGACAGTGAGGTGAGTCTTCAGACTTTTATGTTTATGGTTATCGTGAGTTAATGGTGTTAAAACTCAGACTCAAACCAATAATGTACAAAGGTGTGCAAGTGTGTTGTTGTGTATAATCAGTGTGTGTGCGTGTGTATGTGTGTTGTGTCTGCAGGTGTGTGGGGGGGTCAGGGAGGTCCGGCGGACTCCTTTCTCTCTCACAGAGTACCTGCAACTCAGTCTGGAGGAGGTAACTCACCCACGAGCCATCAAATGTGTTTTTTTTTTGGTTTCAGCTTGTTTCTGTCTATAAACACTACATTACCCATGAGCCTCAGCTGCTGAATGGTTGAAGGTTGTTAAAGGGTCGTTCTGTAAACAGTCCGACTGTCAATCACCTGAACCTAGACAGCTAGGGGGCGTGGCCTCTTCCCTGCTCTTCATGGCTGTCTGTCTACCTACAGGCGTTCTTCCTGGTCTACAGTCTGGGCTGCCTGTCCGTCTACCTGAACCAGGTAACTGTCTGAGTTTGTTTGACTTTTTGTTTCTACATTTTGATTCACGAGTCGATAAATAACAAATAAAACTTCCTGTCAAACATTTATTTTACTTATTTACGAAATCACCATGTCCTCTCTCGGGATTGGACAGGAGCCCCTGTCAATCATCCAGCTGTGGAGAGAGTTCCGCTCCATGAGGCCCGACTTTGTCAGCTCGTTCGCAGCCTATCAGCACTGTCGAAGCAGGGGGTGGGTCCCTAAAGGAGGGGGCGGGGCCAAGTACGGCGCGGACCTCAGTAAGACACACACACACACACACAGACGCACACACACTGATACAGTTTTCCTGTAAGAGTTAGAAACCAGTATAAAACTGGGACCAGTTCCATGATCCCAGTAGCCGGTGCTTGTAACCCAACACAAACTATTACACTACCAACAAGGACTAGTACAAATAAGAATGGGCTAAGATCATCTAAATGTATTGATCACTTCTTCACAAATACCCCTGAACTCTAAAGCAGCGGCAGCAGTTCTTGGTTTCAGCGATCACATTTTAATAAAACTTTAAAAGGAAAACTAAAGTCCCGAAAGCAGCCTGTGGGACACAAAAGGTCACACGGGCGCTTCCAAGAAGAATCTTGTATGGAGGACGTAAAGAATGCTAACTGGTCAAGAGGAGGACCCAGATGTGGCTCTCAGTATATTCATGAAATTATTTATGAAAATTGCTGATAAACAACAACTGTAAAAGCAAAGATAGCGACTGAAACCTCTGGCTAACACGTACTGTAAATTAAGAAATGATGTAACTAACCTGGACAGAGGGCAAAAGAGAGAGTAAAATTAACGACTCCAATAACAAACTATGGAAATGATGAACGATATAATGGGTCCTCACATCAAGCTTTGCCTAATATAATACATAATGGTACTTTCTTCACTAAACCAGTAGAGATTACCAATTACTTCAATAATTACTTCAGTAAAGTTGATCATCTCAGAAAGAACCTCCTCGTGGACACTAATTGAGAATTATATGATGAAGGATAAAAACTGCCAATTAGATTTAGTGCAGGTTACGTCCCCTGACTGAGAGGATGTTGTTGCCTACTGATATCGGCCATCTAGATGGTGAACTGCTTCTGATCACCCATCTACAGTATGTCACATGTTCAACGGGTGCTTAATGAACGGCGTCTGGACGGTGGCCAAGGTGACTCCAATACCAAAGGACATGAAATCACTCAACAGCCCGTGACCAGCTAACTGATGATTGGCTGATACAGATGGACAATAAGGAAATGGTCGCCACAGTCTTGCTGCATTTGATGTAATAGACCATTTTAGCATTAAGACGCTCTGTTGGATGGTCAGTTATCTTTCTGAGAGTCTTTGATAAAGGTAGTTTATCAGACTGTAGATGCGTTAGCTGTGGGGTTCCACAAGGAAGTCTCTTAGGCCCCTTACTCTTTTCTATTTTCACAAATGCTCTCCCTTTGTCAATTAAGGTTGATAATGTATGCAGATGACACGACACTGTGTAGCTCTGCTTCAAACAAACCAATCAGGATCTGGAGAGAGTGTCTGATTGGGTGAAAGTGAACAAACTGGCCCTGAACATTTCTAAAACTAAATGTCGTGTCCAGAAAGTGCGTCGCTTCTCTCCCCAAACTCATCCGAGACTACACGGACCTTTCACATTTAAATCAGAAATCAAAACCCACCATTTCAGAACTGCTTTTAATGGGTGAAATTAATGTTCCGTTACCTTGTGAGAAACCAAAAGCACTTTAAGCACGGTTGACTTATAATACTTTTATTACAGGAACAAGTTCACAAGTAATCAACCATGAGACAAGTCCTGAAACATTCAGCCGAATGGAACAGGAGCCTCTCAGCCTCCAAGTGAGGTCGTCAGAAACTACTGCTGACGAAGATCTCCGTCCTTTATACGTTCACAGAAGCTCAGTAAACAAATAACTGTGTTTAATCTACTGAGCTACATAATGACCTCAACGGCCCCAGGCCTCTATAATCAATAATGTTGTGTTTGTGTCCACTAAGATGAACCCAGGATATGTGGGTCATCATTGGTGTCCTGAAGTTGCATTGAACCCCGTCCTGGTTCTTTAGACGCATGCAAACACACGCGACCTTAAATGGTTTATTCAAAGAAGTTGCATGAGCTTCTGTGAAAGGAGGACCAGAGTTTGGGTTTTACTGTGTGCTCTGTTGTTTTTATTTGTATTTATTTGTTTTGCTGTATAGCTTTGAGGATGACTTTTAAAATATTTTGTAAAGTGTCTTTGCAAAATATTATATTATTATATATATATATATATTATTATTATTATTATTATTATTATTGCATTACATAAATAAACTACAACTGGTTCACTCCAGTGTTCAATTTCTTCAATCAGTTACAATAAACATGTAACAGACATAACCGTCACACAAGGAACGCTAGTTTAGGTCACTTGATGCCTCAAACCTCCTCAAATGTAAAGTTATTATTCGTGCAATTACCGCTTGTAATTTACTACCTCATCATATAACTCGTACAGGTCATTTAAAAAACAATTAAATTATTCTGTTTGTACTGTAACTATTTTTAACTGTTTGTTTCACGTCATGTTTTGCCCTTTTTGTATGCATTACATTAGCGGCCGCTAACGGGGATCCAGTTAATAAACTAAACTTGAACACAAGATTGACAGCTGTCAATCATCAGAGCACAGGAGGCAGAGCCCGAACATACACATTCAGTATGTCACAATTTACATGATTCTCTTTTCTGTGTTTTTTTTTTAGTGTTGTATAGGAAAGGACCCCCTTTCTACCACGCCAGGTAACACGCACTCACACACACACACACACACACACACACACACACACACACAAAAGAAATATCTTTAGAAATGTTCTCATTGTTTCCTCTTCCTGTAGTTATTCGGTTGTTATTGAGCGGGTTGACGATGCATTCAAGGGCTCGGCGTTGCGTCCGTTTTCGTGGCGTTCTCTGGCGGCTCTCAGCCGGATCACCTCCAACGTCTCGAAGGTAAACGAGTCGTCGGACGTCATATCGGGCGAGATTTGATTTTGGGTGTTTCATTTCTTTCTGTTTGCTTTACAGGAGCTGATGTTGTGTTACATCATCTTTCCAGCCGACCTATCAGACGTTGAGCTGGACTCACCTGTCTGTCTGAGCAGGCTGAAGGTTCAGGTAGGTAACATGAGGCGGCAGCTATTCGATAAGTCACATTATTAATTAGTTGATCGACAGAAAGATAATGGTGCATGTGAAGTAGGAGTTGTTGGTTAATCTTCTGTCAGCTGTGATCAGAAATACCATCATTAATAAAGTTTGATCAAACAAAAGAGGAAACGGAATGAGAAAAAGGTGTTTTCTATCAACAGGAAGTGATCGTCAGCAGGTGGGTTTCCACCAAAGAGCGAGCGGAGCAGGACGACATCTGATTGGCTGACAGGAAACTGATGATGTCACCGTGTGATGTCCCAAAGAGACTGATGACGTCAGCCAAAAGAGGATGAGATTATTTTTTTTTGTCATTAAAGAGTCTTGAAACAAGAAAAAAAACGTCAAATGTTTGAGTGTCCCTGAACGCAGCATGGGTCCTCACAAGGAGTTAAAGACCAGCGGAGGTGTGTGGAGCTCCTGCAGGTCGTGTTACTTGAACAATAAAAAATGTTTTAAAGAATCAAAGAGCTGTGAAACTGTCATCTCTAATGTTCCCCAAGTCTGTAATGTGCATCGGGCTCTGAGGGTTAATTCACTTTTTTCTTTCTTTTAAATTTCAAAGCGCTCTATTGGAATGACGTGAAGATATTTGTGCTGCGCAAAGAATTAGAGTTTAAATACTGAACAAAGAAAATATAACTGTTGATTATTATAGAAAGTGGTCATCTCATAATAATTATTAACATCTTCATGTTCCAGCCTGATTATTATGGAAAGCCATTTCCAACACTGAATATATATATATATATATATATATATATATATATATATATATATATATATATATATATATATATATATATAGGAGAACATTTAAAGATCCTGGCGAGTCATTGAGACATTTTCTTAAAATAATGACTGAGTATCTCATAATTATGACTTAATATCTTATAATTATTACTTACTATCATAATTATTACTTAATATCTCATAATCATGACTTACTAATATTACTTATCATAATTATTACTTACTGTCTTATAGCTGTGGCGGAAATGAGTTTCCATTGACCGGATACAGTCGGCCTAGAAGCTACCACTTTGTTATGATCTCGCGGGAGGAAGATCTCGCGATATTAGCGGAGTTCCTTGCAGCGCCATTTAGAGCACGGTGCGTGTCGTCGCGAGGGCAAAAGACTGAGAAGCGACTGTTAGCCGGCGGCCCGCTCGTCAAAACCCCCCAGAGCCGCTTTGTGTCCAGGTAAGACTACGCCGTGCCCCGGTACTCTGCCGGTATCGTTAAATACCGGGAACGTTAGATACCCGGAAGCTTAGATAACGGATCGTTGCTCCACAGCCGTTGAAGCTAGCAGCTAGCTAGCTGTTAGCGGGGCACTGCGCAGGCGTGTTTAGCTGATTTAGCCTCAGAGCCGAGCGACTCTTTGTCAGCTGATTTTAGTTAAAGTATTAAAGTACTGCGAATATTTGAGGCTATTTGAATTTAGGTACTATTGACTTTAGTTAAAGTATTATGAGTATCACAGTACTCCGATTATATGAGGCTATTTGTATTGAAGTACTATTTACTTTTATTATGAGTATCAAAGTACTCCGATTATATGAGGCTATTTTTATTAAGGTACTATTTACTTTTATTATGAGTATCAAAGTACTCCGAATAAATGAGGCTATTTGTATTGAAGTACTATTTACTTTTATTATGAGTATCAAAGTACTCTGTACTAATAGCTTTATCTATTCTATTAACTTTATTTACAGAATATTTTCCTCAAACTCTCAACCTGTTTTATTTATTCTGCATGTTTATTTAATCGTGTGTTTGTTTGTTTGTGTGCAGACCAGCAGGACGATGGCTGACGACCTGGACATCGAGGCGATGCTGGAAGCGCCATTCAGAAAGGTGAGACTCAACTGGACTCTTCTGGTCCTCACAGCTCACACAGAACCACATCTGAACGTGGTCCCGTCAGGTCTCTTCTAGTCCTCA
The DNA here is from genome assembly GCF_009769545.1 of Cyclopterus lumpus. NCBI lineage: Eukaryota > Metazoa > Chordata > Actinopteri > Perciformes > Cyclopteridae > Cyclopterus > Cyclopterus lumpus. The sequence goes on along the minus strand of NC_046970.1, from coordinate 25,608,114 downwards.
CATAGAACCACATCTGAACGTGGTCCCGTCAGGTCTCTTCTAGTCCTCACATAGAACCACATCTGAACGTGGTCCCGTCAGGTCTCTTCTAGTCCTCACATAGAACCACATCTGAACGTGGTCCCGTCAGGTCTCTTCTAGTCCTCACATAGAACCACATCTGAACGTGGTCCCGTCAGGTCTCTTCTAGTCCTCACACAGAACCACATCTGAACGTGGTCCCGTCAGGTCTCTTCTAGTCCTCACATAGAACCACATCTGAACGTGGTCCCGTCAGGTCTCTTCTAGTCCTCACATAGAACCACATCTGAACGTGGTCCCGTCAGGTCTCTTCTAGTCCTCACATAGAACCACATCTGAACGTGGTCCCGTCAGGTCACTTCTGGTCCTCACAGCTCACACAGAACCACATCTGAACGTGGTCCCGTCAGGTCTTTTCTGGTCCTCACATAGAACCACATCTGAACGTGGTCCCGTCAGGTCTCTTCTAGTCCTCACATAGAACCACATCTGAACGTGGTCCTGTCAGGTCTCTTCTAGTCCTCACATAGAACCACATCTGAACGTGGTCCCGTCAGGTCTCTTCTAGTCCTCACATACAACCACATCTGAACGTGGTCCCGTCAGGTCTCTTCTGGTCCTCACACAGAACCACATCTGAACGTGGTCCCGTCAGGTCTCTTCTAGTCCTCACATAGAACCACATCTGAACGTGGTCCCGTCAGGTCTCTTCTAGTCCTCACATAGAACCACATCTGAACGTGGTCCCGTCAGGTCTCTTCTGGTCCTCACAGCTCACACAGAACCACATCTGAACGTGGTCCCGTCAGGTCTTTTCTGGTCCTCACACAGAACCACATCTGAACGTGGTCCCGTCAGGTCTCTTCTAGTCCTCACATAGAACCACATCTGAACGTGGTCCCGTCAGGTCTTTTCTGGTCCTCACACAGAACCACATCTGAACGTGGTCCCGTCAGGTCTCTTCTAGTCCTCACATAGAACCACATCTGAACGTGGTCCCGTCAGGTCTCTTCTAGTCCTCACATAGAACCACATCTGAACGTGGTCCCGTCAGGTCTCTTCTGGTCCTCACAGCTCACACAGAACCACATCTGAACGTGGTCCCGTCAGGTCTCTTCTAGTCCTCACATAGAACCACATCTGAACGTGGTCCCGTCAGGTCTCTTCTAGTCCTCACATAGAACCACATCTGAACGTGGTCCCGTCAGGTCTCTTCTGGTCCTCACATAGAACCACATCTGAACGTGGTCCTGTCAGGTCTCTTCTAGTCCTCACATAGAACCACATCTGAACGTGGTCCCGTCAGGTCTCTTCTGGTCCTCACATAGAACCACATCTGAACGTGGTCCCATCAGGTCTCTTCTAGTCCTCACATAGAACCACATCTGAACGTGGTCCCGTCAGGTCTCTTCTGGTCCTCACATAGAACCACATCTGAACGTGGTCCCGTCAGGTCTCTTCTGGTCCTCACATAGAACCACATCTGAACGTGGTCCCGTCAGGTCTCTTCTGGTCCTCACATAGAACCACATCTGAACGTGGTCCCGTCAGGTCTCTTCTGGTCCTCACATAGAACCACATCTGAACGTGGTCCCGTCAGGTCTCTTCTAGTCCTCACATAGAACCACATCTGAACGTGGTCCCGTCAGGTCTTTTCTAGTCCTCACATAGAACCACATCTGAACGTGGTCCCGTCAGGTCTCTTCTAGTCCTCACATAGAACCACATCTGAACGTGGTCCCGTCAGGTCTCTTCTAGTCCTCACATAGAACCACATCTGAACGTGGTCCCGTCAGGTCTCTTCTGGTCCTCACATAGAACCACATCTGAACGTGGTCCCGTCAGGTCTCTTCTGGTCCTCACATAGAACCACATCTGAACGTGGTCCCGTCAGGTCACTTCTGGTCCTCTGTGACTTAAGAACCAGCATCCAGCCAGCTGAAGTAGAGCTGGACTGTGGAGTCCTTCTGCTTCTGGAGCTTTATTGATATTGATATTGATTTAGTAAATTATGGTAATTCAGAGTCAAACAGACCATAAAGCAGGGGGTGCGTTAGGGCGGGGCTACAAGGTGATTGACAGAAATGTGACGCGTGACTCCCGTCATGTAGTGCATTGAATATATATTAAAATGTGCCCCACACACACACACACACACCTGTGTGTTGCCTCCTCATGCGGTTCTGTCGCCCTCAGGAGGACTTAAAGAACCAGAGCCCCGACGGCCCGGAGGAACGCACCAAGAGGTAATAACACAACCACAGCGTCGCACACGTTAAAGAGAGTAGTTGTTTTCTGTCTGGCCTGCTCTGATTGGCTCGCAGTGTGCCCGACAGGAAGAAGCACAGCCGCGACAGGAAGCGCAGCCGCGACAAGAAGCGCAGCCGCAGCCGAGAGCGCAAAAGCAGCCGCAGCCGAGACAACAAGAGGAGGAGTCGCAGCAGAGAGCGCCGCAGCAGCAGAGAGAGGGGGGGTCGCTACCGAGACCACCACCAGAAGTGAGGAGGACGCTTTTACTTATATACTTTTACTAAAAACAAAGGGGGGGGTCGCTACCGAGACCAGGGGCGACAAAAAAAACTGCCTGTCCAGATAAATAACAATAAACATTTGTATATTTATATTTCCCCCGTTTGTGTTTCCAGCCGTAAGCGGTCCAAGAGTAAGAGCCCCCCCATCCGGAAGGAGAAGAGTCCACTCAGGTGAGTTCACGACGAAACGCTTCTGAGCGGCGGCTAAGCGTGCAGGATGTTGTGTGACGTGTGTGTGTGTGTGTGTGTGTGTGTGTGTGTGTGTGTGTGTGCAGGCAGCCCGTAGATAACCTGAGTCCAGAGGAGCGCGATGCCCGGACCGTGTTCTGCATGCAGCTCGCCGCCCGGATACGACCCCGAGACCTGGAGGACTTCTTCTCTGCTGTCGGGAAGGTGAGCGCTTCACAACAACAACAACAACAACAACAGCAGCAGTAGCAGCAGCCTGCTTTCTGTGTTGGGGAATCAACCTTTTTTTAATTTCCCCGCTATAAAAAAAAAAGCGGATCCAAATCCTTAATTACGACATCGGTTGCCGTGTTGATGGCTGTCGCCGTGGTAACGGCCTCTTTTGGTGCCCCCGCAGGTCCGCGACGTGAGGATGATCTCCGACAGGAACTCCCGCAAGTCGAAGGGCATCGCCTACATCGAGTTCGTGGAGACCAACTCGGTTCCTCTGGCCATCGGGCTGACGGGGCAAAGGCTGCTGGGAGTTCCCATCATCGTACAGGCCTCGCAGGTAAACGCACGCACACACGCACACGTAGCTGTGTTCATATCGCAATAAGAATACAGTTTGAGTAAAGTGTGTGTGTGTGTGTGTGTGTGTGCAGGCAGAAAAGAACCGAGCAGCAGCGGCGGCCGCAGCAGCCAACAACCTGCAGAAGGGCTCATCGGGACCGATGAGGCTCTACGTCGGCTCGCTGCACTTCAACATCACAGAGGAGATGCTGAGAGGGATCTTTGAGCCCTTTGGACGGGTAGGACACACAATACATGCACACGCACACACACATATACACACACACACACACACACACACACACGCATGTAAAGTCTGTGAGTGACAGGTGGTTTGTCGTCACAGATTGAGAGCATCCAGCTGATGATGGACGGAGACACAGGAACCTCTAAAGGCTACGGCTTCATCACGGTACGGTTTATTCTCACTTCCTGTTGTTGTTGTTGTTGTAGTACTTAAAACACCTGCATGCATCTGTATCTTCACCTCACTCTCTCTGACCCGTCTCTCTGACCTCCTCTGTGACCCGTCTGTCTGACCTCCTGTGACCCGTCTCTCTGACCTCCTGTGACCCGTCTGTCTGACCTCCTGTGACCCGTCTCTCTGACCTCCTGTGACCCGTCTGTCTGACCTCCTGTGACCCGTCTCTCTGACCTCCTGTGACCCGTCTGTCTGACCTCCCCTGTGACCCGTCTCTCTGACCTCCTCCGTGGCCTGTCTCACCTCCTCTGTGGCCTGTCTCACCTCCTCTGTGACCTGTCTGTCTGACCAGTTTGCCGACGCAGAGTGTGCTAAGAAGGCTCTGGAGCAGCTGAACGGCTTCGAGCTGGCGGGTCGTCCCATGAAGGTCGGCAACGTGACGGAGCGGTCCGACGCCTTCTCCTCGTTCCTCGACAGCGACGAGCTCGAACGCAGCGGCATCGACCTCGGGACCACCGGGCGCCTGCAGCTGATGGCCCGGCTCGCCGAGGGTGAGACTGGCTTATACTCACATGCGCCTGCGGACATCCACCTGCGACCTCCACCCTCAACATGTGTGTGTGTGTGTGTGTGTGTGTGGTTCCCCTGTGAGCAGGTACCGGTCTACAGATGCCTCCTGCCGCTCAGCAGGCTCTGCAGATGAGCGGAGTAATCGCTTTCGGAGCTATGGCCGCTGTGTCAGGTACGCTCACGTGCACGCGCACACCTGTGTAGATAAACTACGGGAGGACGTGTGTGTGTGTGTGTGTGTGTGTAATAAGATGGATTTAAATGTGTGTTTCAGCTGCTATGAACCCGACTCTCAACATGAACTCTGCACCGATGAGTCTTCCCTCTCAGCCACTCGCCACACACTGTTTCCAACTGTCCAACATGTTCAACCCCAAGTTGTGAGTACACCTGTCTGTCTCTACACCTGTGTGTGTGTGTGTGTGTGTGTGTGTGTGTGTTACAGGTGTATGGAACATGTTTAATCGTTGTGGGTTTCAGTGAGGACGTTCCCGGTTGGGAGATGGACATCCAGCACGACGTCATCGAGGAGTGTAACAAACACGGAGGAGTCGTTCACATCTACATTGACAAGAACTCTGCTGAGGTACGCGTGACCTCTGACCTCACTGTTAAAGGAAGCCGGCCAGTTGAGGCCAAGGAACTGACTTGTTTCCTTTTGTTTCCTCTATAATCTGGTTCTAGTTAGTTTCTTTGTGTCGACACACCTCAGTTCTGATTCGTGTGTGTGTGTCGTACTCAAATCTGTAATGTGCGACCTTTGACCGTTGCTCGTTTTCAGGGAAACGTTTACGTCAAGTGTCCATCAATCCCCGCTGCCATGGCGGCGGTCAACGCTCTACACGGACGGTACTTTGCTGGTAAGCGGTCCCGTCACATTTAACCCGCCCTCTGTGCTGTGGACCAATCAGAGAGCAGCTGTGATGTCTCACTTTGTTGTCTTCAGGTAAGATGATCACCGCGGCGTACGTCCCTCTGCCTACCTACCACAACCTGTTCCCAGAGTCCGCCGTCACCACGCTGCCGCTGGCCCCGCCCCCGCGACGGTGACTCGCCAACGATAACTACCCTCGGATTGGACATTAGACTCTCTCCTATTGGTCGACACGGACGAGTCAGTTTCACCTCTGTTCATCGGGTCTGAGAGGAGGAACGTCGTTTCTTCTTTCCTTCCTGTTTTACTTCCTGTTCATTCTCATTAGAATTTCTGGGCGTGGCCTGTTTTGTGTATCGTCCAATGATTGAGCTCTGTGAGCTGTGAGGAGGCCGGCTGATGGTGTCAGCTGATTGGTTGGTTTGAACCCGTTTGGTATTAAGGTGTTTTCTAAGAATTTGATTTTGTAAAATCCTTTATTAAATTTTATTTTGAAGTCACTGACAGCTGCTGTGTCCTTTTTTTCTTTTCTTTAATTATGCTCACTGAGAATACTGCACTCTGATTGGCTGTCACAGGACACCTGTGAACAGGTGTTTGTTATATATATAAAATATAGTTTGATATGAGATATATCTATATTTTATACAGTATCAGTTTCACTTTTCCTGCAACTTTCATAAATGTGTACAAGTAAGAAATACTTATCAGAATCTTGTTTATTAAATACCAAATATACAAACGGAATATAAATAAATGTAGACGATATGAATAAATGAAATAAAGGCATTAATCCAATTTGAATTGTGTCACGGTCACTTGGAGACATTTACCAGAGATGGACGAAGATCTTACCAATACCACCTTGTGAGATCTTACCAATACCACCTTAAGTAAGTCCTGATTACTAGAAAAAAAGTACTCCTGTAGAATGGCCACTGTTAGTTAAATTGTGAAGCATTAACGGTCTTGATAGGTGTTTTAATTGTATTTAATGCATAAAAAGTTATTTTACAACTTTATCATAAATGCCAGTAAAGCTTCAACCTGATTGATCCAATCAGACACGTAGCTGAGGGTCTGAGGGCCTTTAATCTAAAACACTGCATCAGATTCAGGAGTTTCCCTCCGAGATGTCGTGCAGTATAAAATAGAAAGTCTAAGTACCTCAAATTTGACTTAATTAGGCTAAAAAAAACTAAGAAACAGACGGAGGACAGACGAGCATGTAACAAAACCTCAGAGTAAAAACACAAGTTACTATAATTCATCGGCGAGCAGGTGAGCTCCAGATTTAAAGGTCGGGCTCGTTCAGGTGGACCACGGTGACGGTGATGTCGTCGCGGTACCTCCTGGACAGCTCTGGAGGCAGACTCAGCATCTTGGCCAGGCGGTTCGGGGCCACCGCTCCGTACCCGTCATCCCCCAGGGCGTGCCGGAGCAGGTGGGTGGCGCCGTTCTGGTCCTCCAGCACCGACAGGACCCGATTCTTCCGCTCCAGCAGGAGGCGCTGCAGGCTGCCCAGCGTCGTGCCCGCGCCGGGGATTATGGGTCTTTGCTGCTGAAGGCCTGAACAGCAATAAACCACTTCCACTGTTCACACTGCCAGTTCAAGTCAACATCTACCCTTCAACTGCCATCAGTTACACCTTACCTACAATTATCATTTACCCTACAACTGCCATCAGTTACACCTTACCTACAATTATCATTTACCCTTCAACTGCCATCAGTTACACCTTACCTACAATTATCATTTACCCTACAACTGCCATCAGTTACACCTTACCTACAGTTATCATTTACCCTTCAACTGCCATCAGTTACACCTTACCTACAGTTATCATTTACCCTTCAACTGCCATCAGTTACACCTTACCTACAATTATCATTTACCCTACAACTGCCATCAGTTACACCTTACCTACAGTTATCATTTACCCTTCAACTGCCATCAGTTACACCTTACCTACAGTTATCATTTACCCTTCAACTGCCATCAGTTACACCTTACCTACAGTTATCATTTACCCTTCAACTGCCATCAGTTACACCTTACCTACAGTTATCATTTACCCTTCAACTGCCATCAGTTACACCTTACCTACAATTATCATTTACCCTACAACTGCCATCAGTTACACCTTACCTACAGTTATCATTTACCCTTCAACTGCCATCAGTTACACCTTACCTACAGTTATCATTTACCCTTCAACTGCCATCAGTTACACCTTACCTACAGTTATCATTTACCCTTCAACTGCCATCAGTTACACCTTACCTACAGTTATCATTTACCCTTCAACTGCCATCAGTTACACCTTACCTACAATTATCATTTACACTTCAACTGCCATCAGTTACACCTTACCTACAGTCACCATTTACCCTTCAACTGCCATCAGTTACACCTTACCTACAGTCACCATTTACCCTTCAACTGCCATCAGTTACACCTTACCTACAGTCACCATTTACCCTTCAACTTCCATCAGTTACACCTTACCTACAGTCACCATTTACCCTGCAACTGCCATCAGTTACACCTTACCTACAATTATCATTTACACTTCAACTGCCATCAGTTACACCTTACCTACAATTACCATTTACCCTTCAACTGCCATCAGTTACACCGTACCTACAGTCACCATTTACCCTGCAACTGCCATCAGTTACACCTTACCTACAGTCACCATCTACCCTTCAACTTCCATCAGTTACACCTTACCTACAGTCACCATCTACCCTTCAACTTCCATCAGTTACACCTTACCTACAGTCACCATTTACCCTTCAACTGCCATCAGTTACACCTTACCTACAATTATCATTTACACTTCAACTGCCATCAGTTACACCTTACCTACAGTCACCATTTACCCTTCAACTGCCATCAGTTACACCTTACCTACAGTCACCATCTACCCTTCAACTTCCATCAGTTACACCTTACCTACAGTCACCATTTACCCTTCAACTGCCATCAGTTACACCTTACCTACAATTATCATTTACACTTCAACTGCCATCAGTTACACCGTACCTACAGTCACCATTTACCCTACAACTTCCATCAGTTACACCTTACCTACAGTCACCATTTACCCTACAACTTCCATCAGTTACACCTTACCTACAGTCACCATTTACCCTTCAACTGCCATCAGTTACACCTTACCTACAGTCACCATTTACACTTCAACTGCCATCAGTTACACCTTACCTACAGTCACCATTTACCCTTCAACTTCCATCAGTTACACCTTACCTACAGTCACCATTTACCCTTCAACTGCCATCAGTTACACCTTACCTACAGTCACCATTTACACTTCAACTGCCATCAGTTACACTTGAAGTATAAATGATGAAAGCGGTTGAAGTGTAAATGATGGGGATTAGACTTAGTGAGGATCTTAGTTTTCTTACCTGTCAACTGTTCCCCAACCAGCTGGATGACGGTCTGTCGGTGCATCAGCTCCCAGAGTCCGTCGGTCGCCAGGACCAGAAACTTGTCCGCCGGTCTGATGCGGTGCAGCGTGACCTCCGGCTGGGCGCTCAGGTAAGGCGGGGTCAGGTAGTGCGGCGGCTGCGTCCGGAACGCCTCGCTGACCGCAGACAGGACGTCTGGTCGCTTTTCGTAGACGCGAGAGAGCTTCTCCACGCCCCATTTGAAACGGACGTCGCCGAACGCCCTGAAAGGCAGCAGGAGGCCCAGCAGGCGGTCGTGGCGGACCGCCGTCTTCCTCTCCGACGGCGGGTGTTCCTCCAGAATCCTTTGCAGCTCTTCTGGGTTCTGTGCGTTGTGGTCGTTGGTGAGGCTGACCGCTGACCAGCTCCCGTTGGGCTCCTTGACGCCCAGGACGGCCCGGCTGTCACCCAGGTTGGCCACGTGCAGGACGCCCTTGGAGACATGGGTCACGCAAGCCGTGCAGCCGGACAGCGCCACCCGGAGTGGGGAGGACAGAGACAACGCCTCCCCAGGGAGAGACACCCGTCTGCGGACAGAGAGCGATGGTTCACCTGGTGACGTGAGCTGGAAGCAGCCAATGAAAACAGTGGATTCAGCAGCATACTGTCTACGTAAAGAGCTCCTTCCTGCGAGGGCACAACATGTTTGGTGTAGATGTAACGCAGAATCGTCCAATATGAACATAATTCATCTGGGCTGAGATCTGTTGGTCTCTTCCACGATAGAAACGTAACCACCTGTGACTTCATGTGTACTCAATGATTTTGCTTCCTCTATCCCCCCCCCCCCCCCCCCCCCCCACACACACACACACACACACACACACTTTGAGGATGAGTTACGGAAGAGTCTTACACTTGCATTCTCTCTAACAGTTTTCTCTCTACTGACCACCTGGGGGTGACTCCTCTGGTTGTATAGAAGTCTATGCTTCATGTGTTAAAGCTGCATTCGCTCTCCTGACCACCAGGGGGCGACTCCTCTGGTTGTATAGAAGTCTATGCTTCATGTGTTAAAGCTGCATTCTCTCTCCTGACCACCGGGGGGCGACTCCTCTGGTTGTATAGAAGTCTGTGGTTCTTGGAGTCAAAAAGAGTGACGCTTCTTTTGACGAACTCAAACTGATGAAGCCTCAACTGTTTCTGACAGAAACTATGACAGTGAAGGAGTTTAGAGCAGAAGGAGTTTGACCATAGAATGAGGACCTGGGTGAAGACAGGTAGGCCTGGGCCTCCGCGGACAGGTCGTAGTCCAGGCGACGAAAAGCGTTGACCAGCGCTGATGTCACCCTGCAGCCGTCCTGCAGCCAATCAGAGAGGAGACAGACGATGACGTCACAACACGTGATAACAGCTGTGTTCACTTCCTGTACCGTGAAGACTAGAGAGCGTGTGGCTGCTGAATCAAGTGCAACACCGAGTGGTGAAATTCGATGTACTGGTCTGATCCGGTCTTTGGTATACTGGTCTGATCCAGTTTTTGGTGTACTGGTCTGGTCTGGTCTTTGGTATACTGGTCTCTTCCGGTTTTTGGTGTACTGTACTGGTCCGGTCTTTGGTATACTGGTCTGGTCCGTCTTTGGTGGACTGGTCTGGTTCGATCTTTGGTGTTCTGTACTGGTCCGGTCTTTGGTACTCTGGTCTGATGGTGGTCTGGTCTGGTATTTCGCTCATCATAAACCGGTTCGACCCAACCAAACCTACCTCTTCCTCCTCCTCCACCTCCTCCTCTTCACCCTGCAGTCTCTCCTGCCAGTAGTTTCGGAGGCTATGGAAGGAGGTCGCTCCGCTGTCGGTGCTGTTGTGGTCTTGAGGGTGTTTGTGCCACTCCAGCAGCGGCTGTACGGCACGTTCTTCCGCCACCGCCCGTTCGAGCTCCGCCAGTGTCCTCAACGGTAGCGTTGCCACGGCAATGTAGTAGAAGAGCCTCTGGCTGACGGCGCGGGCGCAGGCCGTCCCGGCGTGGCCATCGAACACGCCGAACAGCACGCCGCCGCGGCCTGGCAGGCAGGTGGCGGTGCTCCGGCAGTCCTCGCTTGGATGGTTAGATGGCAGCATGTTGCTATGGAAACCCAAGACACCATGGGAGGCGGGGCCTCTGGGCAGGGTGTGGCTATATTCGTTGGCCTGGTAACAGAAGAGGGCGAGATCAGAAGTTTGACTGGTTGTTAGATTGACACCTTGAATTACAGATCTTACTCACCTTTAAGATGCGGTTGATCTGAGCTGAGCTCATTGGCTCCGCCTCCTTCCCCGTCCTGTACTTCCTGCCTGCTGGGTAATGGACCCTGAGGAGCTCAGGGGGAGCCGAGGAAAAGGAGTGACGGGACTGCTGGAGCTCAAACCTGCAACGTCCACAGAAGGTTCCTGTTCTTCCCAGCATGACCTCTTGCAGAGAGGACAAGAAGAGTAACGAGCACAAGAACCAACAATGTGAAACCGGGAGGAGAACCAAGATTAACCAACAGAGTAAAACTTTCAGGAGAACCAGCAGAAGAACCAACAAAGTGAAACCTGGATGAGAACCAAGAAGAACCAACAGTTACACTTTGAGGAGAACCAGCAGGAGAACCAACAGTGTGAAACCTGGAGAACCAGGAGCAGACCCAACCGAGTAAAACCTGGAGGAGAACCAACAAAGTGAAACCTTGAGAAGAACCAACAGGTGAACCAACAGAGTGAAACCTGGAGAAGAACTAGTAGAAGAATCAGCAAAGGAATCAACAGAGTTGAACAAAATCCCTGAAAAAAAAACGCATTATTTTTTCTGATCAAGGCAAGAAGCCATACAGGTCTCTGGAAAGCAGAACCAAACCTGAAGGAGAACCAGAAGGAGCATCAGCATGAGAACCAGCAGAGTATTTGCTCACAGACTTCACTTCCTCCTCCTGACGTCAACGTCGTGGCTCTAAAACCTAAACTTGAGATTAGCGAAGCTCAAAACTCACCGTGTGATTGTCGAGTGTTTAGTTAACTCTTCTTCTTCATCCTCAGTTCAGTCCACAGTGTCTGGTTCTCGTTCCTTGAAGCAGAGCGGTTCTTTTCATGCCGCCGGACAGGTGCGCTGTTGAAGGTTGTTCGTATATTCAGTCGTCGTTTGTGACCTTTGACGGCTTTCATATCTCGCTCAGTAATCAGTAATCCATAAACCTCCTGCTGCAGGCCGTAAAGGCCCCCAACTGTGTCAATGAAACTTCTTCTGAATAGAGATTGGTGACCCAGGATTTCGCACATCACCTGACCGCCTCACCGGATCTACTTACCTGTTGCCGGTTTGCTCATCAACCCTGCAGTTACCAGACACACCTGCGTCTCCAGTTCCATTCATCCTTTCTCAGACCATTTAGGTTGCTATGAGAATCAGACTTTTCTGCAACCTGAGCCTCACACTGACTCTGGACTTCCTGGACCTACACCTGCCTGTCTGTCTGCATACTTACCTGTATTCCTTCCAAAACTGGGTCTAAATCTGTCTGCCTGTCAGCCTTTCTCCAACTCCACATTTGAGATAGTTTATTGAACTACACCTGCTCTGTGGTCTTCATCTATATGTGAGTCCTCCCCAGTTACAGGTATTCACTGCATTGGGAACGTCTGGTTTGGATGGACCCAGCAAATGGATTGTTTTTGAGGATCCACTCAAGGTGAATTTTAACTGCCTGTGTAATGACTTGGAGTAATGACTAGGAGTAATGACTTGGAGTAACAACTAGGAGTAATGACTTAGAGTAACAACTAGGAGTAATGACTTGGAGTAATGACTTGAAGTAACGACTAGGAGTAATGACTTGGAGTAACGACTATGAGTAATGACTTGGAGTAACGACTAGGAGTAACAACTTGGAGTAATGACTAGGAGTAATGACTAGGAGTAATGACTTGGAGTAACGACTAGGAGTAATAACTAGGAGTAATAACTTGGAGTAATGACTAGGAGTAATGACTTGGAGTAATGACTAGGAGTAATGACTAGGAGTAATGACTTGGAGTAATGACTTGGAGTAATGACTAGGAGTAATGACTTGGAGTAATGACTTGGAGTAATGACTAAGAGTAATGACTAGGAGTAATAACTTGGAGTAATGACTAGGAGTAATAACTTGGAGTAATGACTAGGAGTAATGACTAGGAGTAATGACTTGGAGTAATGACTTGGAGTAATGACTAGGAGTAATGACGGAGTAATAACTTGGAGTAATGACTAGGAGTAATGACTTGGAGTAATGACTAGGAGTAATGACTTGGAGTAATAACTTGGAGTAATGACTAGGAGTAATGACTTGGAGTAATGACTAGGAGTAATGACTTGGAGTACATCTCTCTAGCCCCCGGCCTGCCAGCTAGACTGATAGCTGCAGTATTGATCTGGATGAGCAGCAAAAAACCACCAGTACGCAGAAAGTACCCTAGATGACATTTCATCACGTTTTCTCCACTGGGAGGGAACCCTAGATGACATTTCATCACGTTTTCTCCACTGGGAGGGAACCCTAGACGACATTTCATCACGTTTTCTCCACTGGGAGGGAACCCTAGATGACATTTCATCACGTTTTCTCCACTGGAAGGGAACCCTAGATGACATTTCATCACGTTTTCTCCACTGGAAGGGAACCCTAGATGACATTTCATCACGTTTTCTCCACTGGGAGGGAACCCTAGATGACATTTCATCACGTTTTCTCCACTGGAAGGGAACCCTAGACGACATTTCATCACGTTTTCTCCATTGGAAGGGAACCCTAGATGACATTTCATCACGTTTTCTCCATTGGAAGGGAACCCTAGATGACATTTCATCACGTTTTCTCCATTGGAAGGGAACCCTAGATGACATTTCATCACGTTTTCTCCACTGGGAGGGAACCCTAGACGACATTTCATCACGTTTTCTCCACTGGAAGGGAACCCTAGACGACATTTCATCACGTTTTCTCCATTGGAAGGGAACCCTAGACGACATTTCATCACGTTTTCTCCATTGGAAGGGAACCCTAGATGACATTTCATCAAGTTTTCTCCATTGGAAGGGAACCCTAGATGACATTTCATCACGTTTTCTCCACTGGAAGGGAACCCTAGATGACATTTCATTAAGGGAGGTATTGTGGAAAGTTGATTGTTAGTATTTAACAATAAATAAACACATTAAAATAAAACACTGAACGGCCTTAATTGAGGAATGTGCACGAGGGGGATAATCTAAATGTGTTTAGTGGTTCAGATGTCATGCAAACTTTTGACCATCAGAATAAATGAACTTCTTTGCTCGGAGAGAAAACAGCAGCGTTAATTATCCTGATGTTTCTGACTTTTCCGACGGCAGTTGAACGCAACAGGGCGTGTGTGTGGGGGAGGTGAACGACAGTCGAGGCAGCCCGCATGTTGTTTTTTGGTCGCGTGTGCACGAGGCATTACGGTACGAGAGTCTAAGAACTGATTTCAAAATAAGAGCGAGGTTCCGGTGAAAGTGATCGGACATGTCGCATTCATTAAATAAGTCAAACAAGAAGTCTGTAAATACAGATAAATTAATTAATGAAAAAATGAACTATTTATAGAAATAAATAAAAATTACCACATGCAAACTGCATTTCAAGGAAAATATGTATTTCCATTCTGTGAATAGTACCTAATATCAAAAGCATGCCACCTCTGAAGGTACCTCTTCCAGTATCAGGACATTCTGATTCTAGAAAAATCACATCCATGAACCAATGTGTCTCTAATTTCTGATTAGATTCAAAAGGAAATGGTTCATAGTTACTAACTAATTTCACTTCATACCACCTGGACGTGTCACTCAGAGGCAATCAAGACGTTCTGATGGAGGATTTTCAAATTAAAGCCCTTCAAAATATCCTTCATGAGCTAACAACTCACTTTTTTAATTATGAAATCTTTCACTCGTTCATTTAGTTTAATTAACCAATCTACCTGTATTTACAAACGCATTGTGCGAATTTCTGAATGAATGCGACGCGTTCTATGACGTCCACCCCCGAACTCCGCTCTTATTTTGAAGTCGCTTCCGGTCGCGCTCCTACCGTAATGCCTCGCGCGCACACGTACCGAGAGACACCGCGCGGGCTTGGCTGCAGTGAAGACCTCGTGTGTCGCAGAGGAGAGAAAACCGAACTGTTTTCTGGAGGTCTGAGGTGAGTTGGAGCTCCGGGCCGATCGATCCGCGTTTTTCCTCCCCCGTAAAAGGCCCGTTGTCTCCCCCGGTTCCCTTTACATGCTGCGGGGGGGGACGGACCGCAGAGCTGAGCCGGTGGACGCACGGTTCGTCCCGGTGTTCGAAATTAATTAATTAATTATTTTTTTTTATTAACTGGGTTATTTTTCGTGTGCGCGAGGTAGACGTGTCGTAGGAGTGGCCTTCCGTCACCCACGTCGACTGAACTAGGAACTACACGTTTCAATCCGTTTTAGGGTTTATTTTTTAAAGACTATAAACCGACCAGTTTAACGCAAACTTCACGCCCTGTTCGTTGAGACGGCGAGGACACGTGGTGAGGACACTTAGGGAGGACACTTGGGACACGTGGTGAGGACACTTAGGACCCGTCGGACACGTGGGGGACGACAAAGTTGGTGTTAGATGTGTCGATGCGTGTTTAAAAAAAAAAAAAAAAACCCGCGTCGGTAAATTCTTTGCAAAAAACTCTTTTTTTCGAGCACCTGAACTCACCAGATGTGTACAATGTCCTCTAGACGTCGACACAGAGGACATCTGTAACACACCAAAAACATATTCATTGATGCACAGAGGAGACGTTAACACTGTCTGTCTGTCTCTCAACCTGTCTGTCTGTCTCTCAACCTGTCTGTCTGTCCAGCCGTTGCAGAGATGAGCAGCAATGAGTGTTACAGTTGCCATGGCACCGGTCACTTCGCCAGGAACTGTCCAAACTCCGGAGGACAGGGACAAGGGAGAGATCACAAAGGTGAGCCGACTACAGTTGATTTTAAACGTCCATGTACTTAGTTAGTTTCAGCCTCCTCAGCAAATTAATTTTAGTTTCAGTTTTTTTGTTAACTAACAAATGATTAACACTTTCCCTACAATTTACTATTCCATGACTACTACTTTACATATTCATTACTTGCAATTAACTAACAAATGATTAACACTTTCCCTACAATTTACTAACCCATGGCTAATCCGTAACAAACACCTAAACCATGATTACTATTTACATATCCATTATTGACAATTAACTCTCACTTTACTAATGTTTAACTTACACTTGACAAACCCACTGCTCATACTAATACTTTACTAACCGTAACTGCCACTGTACTAATACTTAACTACCACTTAACTTACCACGGCTAATGCTTAACTACCACTTTACTAACCCATGACTCATACTTTACTAACCGTGACTACCACTGTACCAATACTAAACTACCGCATTGCTATTCTATAACTAACCGGGCTAAAGAGGAGTCCAGGATGTAGATGTTTGTGATATTTATGCGTGACGCGGTTTGAAGTGATGTCAGAGGACCAGAGCCGTGTGGTAATCAGTGACTCGTCCCTGCAGCCTGTTATAACTGTAACAACACTGGACACATGGCCAGAGACTGCCCCAATGCCCCCGAGCAGACGTGCTACAACTGCAACAACCCTGGACACATCTCCAGAGACTGCTCCGAGCCCAAGAAGGTGCGAGAGATGATCTGCCACAACTGTGAGAATGCCGGACACATCTCCCGAGACTGCAAGGAGCCCAAGAAGAACGACCGGGAGCAGCTGTGCTACAACTGCAACAGTGCAGGTCACATGGCCAGAGACTGCTCCTCCGCCAACAAGCAGAAGTGCCACTCCTGTGGAGGCTTCGGACACCTGCAGAAGTCCTGCGACAAGGTCAAATGCAACAGGTAAACTTTAATGACTTGTAAAGTAATGCTACAGATCATCTAATAGCCGCAGGTAAACTTACAGGTAAGACTTAATTACATGTTAAGTAATCGCTGCAGATAAGCTAACAGATTAGCTGCAGCTATCACTAAATAAGCTAACAGATTAGCTGCAGCTATCACTAAATAAGCTAACAGATTAGCTGCAGCTATTAGTAACCTAATACAGGTAAGCTAACGCTGCAGGTAAACTTTGATTATATGTAAAGGAATGCTACAGGTAAACAGATAAAGTATTAGTGACAAACTAATACTACAGGTAGAATTAATAAGTTTATTTTGGAGCCTCTTCCGTGTGTTTTACTTGAGGTCCTCCAGTGAAACCAGTGTTGTCTTTGCATGCGTGTGCTGCAGGTGTGGGGAGACCGGCCATATTGCGGTTCACTGCAGTCAGATGTCGGAGTAGAACTGCTATACCTGTGGGAAGCCGGGTCACCTGGCCAAGGAGTGCACCACGGAGGATACCACCTAGCCACCTCATCTCTTCCCTCCTTTATTCGTTTCCTGTGATCCTCCTCTTCTCATTGGCCCAGAGGGCTGTCAGTCAGCCTCACAGCAGCCAATCAGAGCAGGCCGAGGAAGAAGAAAAAGGGAGGGACACTTAAAAAAATAAAAAAAACTTTCCTCTGCATGACAAAACTGAATTTGGGTTTTTAGTTTGGTAGCAGTGTCATGATGTGCAAAGCTTTGTTGAAGAATCCTTTCTGCCTGATTTATTGCCTGAGAGAGTAGAGTGAAAAGTTTAGCTCCTCCCCTCTGTTAACAAATGTTATTTTTGTATATCACTCAAAGCTACTGTAAAAATGTAATTTGGTTGTTCTGCAGACTTTAAGTTTAACCTGACAATAATAAAAAAAACATGGAGGAGAAAGATGACTGGGCAATCAATTTATTATACAAAACAAGAACGGTTCAGTCAGGAGTTATTTATTTGTCATTTTCAAATAATTACCAAGATGTTTCTTGAAAATATCTAATTTATGTAAGGAGGCTCATTCCTGATGGCCTTTAACAACAAGACATTGTGCTTTACATGATGCATTAAAGTTATTAAAACTTACCAAAAAATGTAAAGACAAGAATAAATTGGATTAAATCAGATTCAAAGTTATACATTTTAAAAAATGAGGTTAAGTGAAAACGTTTTGTACATTTTAAGTAAGACTCATGCCAAACTTTACAAATGTTTTTTCTTTTCCTGGAGGAAATGAGCTTCCATAGTAATTGGGAACTAATTTGGGGAAAAGCTTGGATTTCCCCTTAAGCACTGGTTTATTTAAAGACGGGTAAATATACTAATTAACTATATTATAAATAAACAATATTCAATTTTGATTTATTCTGAATAAAACTATTCTTCATGGAACTTCCCAAAACTATTGACTTGACATGCCACATACAATTATGCAGAAGATGAAAGAATGTTTTCCTATTTAATTTGTTTATAATTGTACGTCATGTTTTCAGGGAACCCTGGATGGCATTTCATCCCCTGAAGGGGAACTGTTACGGCCTCTGGAGCACATGGCTATCAGAAAACACTTAAGGAGCATTAAGTTGCATTTATTGACAACTTACTGACTAACAAGTCAGTGTAAGGCCAACATAATAAACCAAACTCCCACACTAACTAAAGGTCAACTGGCCTACTGAAGCACAAAGAAAGACAACCCTGAGCTCCTGACTGTCCATAAAACAGGAGAAAACAAACTACAACAAAAAGGGAACCCTAGATGGCATTTCATTAGGTTTTCACTAAGGGTTTATAGATGGCCAATAAGGTTAAAAGAAAACTCTTATAATTGATTTTATGAATGAGAGAGGCTTAATTGATTTATAAAGAAGAGACATTTGGTTACTCTTCGAATCCTGATTCTACCTGCATTGTAAAATTTAAATTAATCCGACAACCCTAAAAGACTGTAAAGTCATTTTATTGATTTTTAATAAAATGTCATCATATATAGTAAATAACATGTATTATTTTACTAAATTAGTCTCTAAATCTATTGGGAGCTGGAGGAACATATGCAGAGTGGATTGTTCTTCCACTGGTTTGTAGGTCTCATTACGTTTCATGCAGTATTTAACAATAAATAAACACATTAAAATAAAACACTGAACGGCCTTAATTGAGGAATGTGCACGAGGGGGATAATCTAAATGTGTTTAGTGGTTCAGATGTCATGCAAACTTTTGACCATCAGAATAAATGAACTTCTTTGCTCGGAGAGAAAACAGCAGCGTTAATTATCCTGATGTTTCTGACTTTTCCGACGGCAGTTGAACGCAACAGGGCGTGTGTGAACCAGTCAAGCCACGTTGTTTTTCGGTCGCGTGTGCACGAGGCATTACGGTACGAGAGTCTAAAGAACTGACTTTTCAAAATAAGAGCAAAGTTCCGGTGAAAGTGATCGGACATGTCGCATTCGTTCAATAAGTCATAAAATACGTCTGTAATCTGAAGTTAAATCATTGTGTAACTGTGGACCAGTTCCTTTCCAATCTAATCTGAATTTAGAGGTAAATTGGCTCATGAATGTGATTTGAGGTTGGCTCATGAATGAGATTTTGAAGGGCTTTAATTGGAAATCCTACATCAGAATGTCTTGATATTCGAAGAGAAACCTTCTGAGGTGGCATGCTTTCAATATTAGGTATAAGTATTCACACAATGGAAATATAAATGTTCCTTGAAATACAGTCTGCGTGTGGTAATTGTTCATTTTTAAATAGTTACCATCAATTAAGTATAATTTCGACTCATTAATTCGGTTTAATTGATTCATTAATCTGTATTTACATGTGTATTGACTATCACGTTCACCGGAACTCTGCTCTTATTTTGAAGTCGGTTCTGACGCGCTGCTACCGTAATGCCTCGTGCACACGCGTACCGAAAAAACCACCGCGCGGGCTTGGCTGCAGTGAAGACCTCGTGTGTCGCAGAGGAGAAAAAACCGAACTGTTTTCTGGAGGTCTGAGGTGAGTTGGAGCTCCGGGCCGATCGATCCGCGTTTTGTTCCTTCCCCCGCGGCGGGCGACCCTGCTGTGGGGGAGACACCCCCTCCCCCCTCCCGGAGAGGGGCGCACGGTTCCTCGCTGTGGAGCAGACGGTAACCTGCAGCGCCGGCCCTGTTGTACCCCCCCCCTCCCCTCTCTGGCCCCTTTTACGCACAGCGGGGGGAGACCCTGCAGAGCTTAGCCGGAGGAGGGTCCCTTCGCCCCGGTGGTTGAAACCGAGTTGGTCCGATGTTAAAATTAACTGGGTTATTTTGGTGTGCGCGAGGGAGACGTGTCGTAGGAGTGGCCTTTCATTACCCACGTCGACTAAACAAGGAAGTAAACGTTTTAATATGTTTTAAGGTTTATTTTTAAAGACTATAAACGGATCAGGGATCAGTTTAATACCAACTTCACTCCCTGTTCGTTGAGACGCCGAGGACACCGAGTTAGGACACTTAGGAGGACACTGAGTTAGGACACTTAGGAGGACACTGAGTTAGGACACTTAGGAGGACACTGACTTAGGACACTTAGGAGGACACTGAGTTAGGACACTTAGGAGGACACTGACTTAGGACACTTAGGAGGACACTGACTTAGGACACTTAGAAGGACACCGAGTTAGGACACTTAGGAGGACACTGACTTAGGACACTTAGGAGGACACTGACTTAGGACACTGAGTTGGGACACTTAGGAGGACACTGAGTCAGGACACTGACTTAGGACACTGAGTTGGGACACTTAGGAGGACACTGACTTAGGACACTTAGGTGGACACTGAGTTAGGACACTGAGGAGAACACTGACTTAGGACACTTAGGAGGACACTGACTTAGGACACTTAGGAGGACACTGACTTAGGACACTGAGTTAGGACACTTAGGAGGACACTGACTTAGGACACTTAGGAGGACACTTAGAGAAGAGGGAACGACAAAGTTGGCGGTAGACGTGTCGACGCTTGTTCAAAAACACTCGCTTATTATGGAACACGGGAGCTCTGAAAACACCTGAACGTGTCACTGCTGCCGTAAATAAAAGTTGTAAAACTTTGCAGATTGTTTGAGGAGGCGGACAGCTGGTTGACATTAAAAAAAAGAAGTTTTATTTAATCATTAAATCTCCGTTTGCCTCTCAGCTGCTCGGTGAAAAACGGCGACAACTGAAAACACCTGAGCACTTTGAACTCATCATATGTGTATAAGGGCCTCTCGAGCAGTGGTTCTTAACCGTCGGGCCTCGGCCCCTGATTGGTGCAGCGAGCACCGCCTAGAGGGCTCGCACAGGTAGAAGACACCAGCGGTAGTACCGTTATCCATGAGACGCAATACAGCTTCCCACCACTTGGTAGCGGTAATGCGTCAGTCCGTTTTACAAGCTCCCAACAGGCAGAAGAAGACACTCGGCTAGCCGCTAGCTAGCATGTAGCAAAAGTTATGGAGAAGTATTTAAAACGAAAAGATTAAGACGAAAGTGGTGATAAAACTCCCCCAAAAGTCTAAATGTTTCCGCAAGTACAATCCGGACTTCACTAAGAGCTTTATTAACGGGGGTGACGAGCCAGAGCCCTGTGTGTGTGTGAGCTAACGCTAACTAGCCTTCAAAGCTAAAGCGGCATCTCGAGACCAAACGTCAGCGCTCGTGGGGAAGCCGTTGGGATTGTTCAAGGGAAAGAAAATGGGCTCCGGAAGCGGAAACGGTCCGTCGAGCTGTCACAGAAACGAACAGCAACTTCCGGTTCTGCAAACACGAAGACATTATTACATTTTATTGACTTTATTTACGTATTATTTTGTATTGCCACATATTATTTATTTATCAAATTTCAATTAAGTCCCTTTTCTCTCTGCTAGTAAAATCAATTTATTAGTTATTTTTTGTGTTTTAATAAGTTTTTTTTTAAATTAGTTCTTGTATTAGCTTGATTTGTTCCATGAATTGTTCGCCTGTGGGGCGTCTTGTTGTTTTTGCTTTGATTTAGTTATTGATCACGAATCAAACCAAGAGGGAGATCAATTAGTTAAACCAATACAGTGTTACCATTGGAATGGGCCACTTTGCACTGGAAAAATTGGGCCCTGAGCTCAAAAAGGTTAAGAACCCCTGCTCTAAAAAAACTAAATATGAACTAGACATTGACTCTGTCTGTCTGTCTCTGTCCGTCCAGCTGTTGCAGAGATGAGCAGTATTGAGTGTTACAGTTGTCACGGCAGTGGTCACTATGCCAAGAACTGTCCAAATGCAGGAGGACAAGTGAGAGATCGCAAAGGTGAGCCCACGTTACATGTTTGTTTTATTTTAAATGGGTTCAGCTGTTTATGTACTTACCTCTGAGCAGATTAATTAATTTAGTTTCAGTACTTTTTGTGTTGAGTGATCTGGTTCAGTTGACGCCTGCTTTAATAAACATTACATTGTAATCAGTGTGTTTGTTTGTGTGTTTCAGATCCATTCTGCTATCGCTGCGGGGAGCTCGGACACATGGCCAGAGACTGCGAAATGCCCGAAGACGGTGAGAGGACACACACACACACACACACAAACACACACACACACTGTGCATAGTGTCCAACAGGATCACAGGCTACAGGTCAGTAGCTGCAGATTTGTATAATCCTGCTGTAGTTCTGGGTTTAATTAGTCCTGGTCTACAGCTGGCGGTCTAACTCAGTCCTGGACTAAAGAGGAGTCCAGCATGTAGATGGTTGTGATATTTATGAGTGAAGCTGTTTAAAGTGAACCAGGTTGAACGGAACCGTGTGGTAATCAATGACTCGTCCCTGCAGTCTGTTATAACTGCCAAACAACAGGTCACATCTCCAGAGACTGCAAGGAGCCCAAGAAGGAGCGAGAGCAGAAATGCTACAACTGTGAGAATACTGGACACCTGGCCCGAGACTGCAAGGAGCCCAAGAAGAACGACCGGGAGCAGCTGTGCTACACCTGTAACAACGCAGGTCACATGGCCAGAGACTGCCCCTCCGCCAACAAGCAGAAGTGCTACTCCTGTGGAGGCTTCGGACACCTGCAGAAGTCCTGCGACAAGGTCAAATGCAACAGGTAAACTTTAATGACTTGTAAAGTAATGCTACAGATCATCTAATACTACAGGTAGACTAACAGAAGTGGAGCTAAATAAAGCACATAAGTTTATTTTGGAGCCTCTTCCGTGTGTTTTACTTGAGGTCCTCCAGTGAAACCAGTGTTGTCTTTGCATGCGTGTGCTGCAGGTGTGGGGAGACCGGCCATATTGCGGTTCACTGCAGTCAGACGTCGGAGGAGAACTGCTATACCTGTGGGAAGCCGGGTCACCTGGCCAAGGAGTGCACCACGGAGGATACCACCTAGCCACCTCATCTCTTCCCTCCTTTATTCGTTTCCTGTGATCCTCCTCTTCTCATTGGCCCAGAGGGCTGTCAGTCAGCATCACAGCAGCCTGTCAGTCAGCCTCACAGCAGCCAATCGGAGCAGGTGTAGGAAGGAGAAGGGACGAACGCTTCAAAAAAATTAATTAAAAACCTTTCCTCTGCATTTTTAAAAGACAACACTGAATTTGGGTTTTTGGTTTGGTAGCGGTGTCATGATGTGCAAAGCTTTGTTGAAGAATCCTTTCTGCCTGGTTTAGGAGTAGAGTGTAACGTTTAGCTCCGCCCCTCTGTCATAAGTGTGTGTGGGGGGGGGGGGTTATGGAGGGAGAAGAAGTGTTTGAAGTTTCTTTCATTGCAGGGAATAACTTTATTTTCTTGTTGTCAAAACCCAGTTTGTTGAAAGAAATGTGATTGGCCCCGCCTCCAGCAAGCAGCCAATCACCTCGCAGGTCAGGACCCTTTATCACCACACAGGGACACGAATGAGCCAATCAGATCGGGTCACAGCAGACGACGAAAGGAGCGTTTTGTTGAACCAGACGGATCGATTCATCGATGAAGACAAAAATTAATATAAAAAAAACTAACACATTTTAAGGCTGGGTGGGAATGTTTTCACAAGAAAATCCAAATGTTATTTTTATATATTACAGAGCTACTGTAAAAATGTAATTTGGTTGTTCTGCAGACTAAGTTTAACCTGACAATAAAAACCATGGAGGAGAAAGACAATGGAGAAATCGATTTATTTCATAAGACGACAAAAACAAGAAAAGTTCAGGCAGGATTTATTTATTTGTCATTTACAAATATTTACCAAGATGTTTCCTGAAAATGTCAATGATGTGTAAGGAGGCTCATTCCTGTTGACCTTTAACAACAAGACATTGTGCTTTACATAATACATTAAAGTTATTAATTTAAATAATAACTAAATCTTCCATATTAATTGGAAAAAAATATGGACTTCATTTAAAGGTAAATATTAATTAACTATTATGAATAAAAATATAGATTTATTAGATTTATTATGAATAAAACTATAATCCGCATGGAACTTCCAAAAACTGTCGACTTGACACGTCAAATAAAATTATCCAGAAGATGGAAGAAAGTTTTTATCTACATATGTGTGTGTGTATAAAAATCCACAATGTACAATGGACATAGCGTCTATAAAAAGCAAATTGAAATTGAAATACATTTTGAACGTGAATATTTGAATGCACTCTTTATTTTTGTATTCAAAATAATATAGTTTTATTAATATCTGTATTTAATATTATTTTAATTGAATTAATTTTATTTGTTTCTTTGATATGTTTTTTTTTTTCATTTTGTTTTGTATTCATATGTTTGTTTGTTTTTACTAATATTTATTTTAATTTAATTATATATATTTATATTATTTTATATTCTTTCAGTTTCGATATTAGTTTTGATTTATTTGTATTTTAGTGTACGTCATCGTGCTGGAAGGCGGGTGATTTAAGGCTTCTCCAGCAGGTGGCGCTGACGGTGCGTTGACACGCCATGAAACCGGAAACGGAAGAAGAAGCCGCAGAAGTGCTTCCGGCTTGTTGTTCGGCTCGTGTGTATCTTTTTGAGTTCCCCCTCAGTTCACGAACATCTTCACAAACGCATAAAAAGCAGCAGCAGAAATGGTGAGCGGCATTATTTAACATTTAAAACAGATAGTTAGTGAATATTCAGCCGACAAGTCGTGAGCCTCGTTTCATAAACTCTACATTAATGTATTAACACACAATAATAATACTCATAGTAAACATCGCAGAGCTTTTATAAGTTACAGCTTTTTGAGTTGAGTCCAGGGGTCTTAAAGTCAGTCACTTCCGGTTTGGATTGTCAATTTGTTAATCAATCCTTTTCAGCAATTTACTTTTATTCAACAATACAGTTTTTGTCTCTACGAGGCTACATTGTGTGTTCAGTCTTAATGTATTTCAGACCTGTTATAAATAAATCACATACAAAGTGTTAATTATATTGAATTCATAATATTTATTTAATACTGATTTAATGATATTGTGTGTTTCATGTGTTATTATAACATGTGTCCTTTTCCACAGGCACGTAACGCTGAGAAGGCCATGTAAGTATTTAATGTACTCTGTACAATGTAGAATATTTAAACGCACACATATAAATTACTTTTGGATATGTATTAATTTAATCTAACGGCTGCTTTCATTAATATATAGATTTGAATGTACTCTGTACGAGATATAATATTTAAACACACACGCATATAATTACTTTTGGATATGTATTAATTAAATCTAACAGCTGCTTTCATTAATATATAGATGAATCCTTTGTATTATTTAACATCAGAAAAACGTATTATTTTGTTCGACCAACAATCCAAAAACAATCCATTAAAAGGAGCTGCGACCAATAAATGTTTTAAAAATGATGTCATTGATCATCAGAAAAGTTGCAGTCAGCTCCGATGTTGATCGATAATGTAAGAGGAGGCAAACTAAAAGCTCAAAGAGGATCGTGACGTTCTGCCGTCTTTAACTGTTCCTCCGTGTCTCTCAGGACGGCTCTGGCTCGGTTCAGACAGGCTCAGCTGGCGGAGGGGAAAGTCAAGGTCGGGTTCTCCTGTGTTCTACATTCATTATTGTTGTTACAGTTTGTTCAGTACATCACAGGGCGTGTTGAACACCAGTTCAGCCTCACAGCGGCTTCACTGCAGCTTCACTGCTCCATTCACCTGTCTGATGATGTTCACCTGTCTGATGATGTTCACCTGTCTGATGATGTTCACCTGTCTGATGATGTTCACCTGTCTGCAGGAGAGGAGACCTTTTCTGGCGTCGGAGTGCAGTGAACTTCCGAAAGCCGAGAAATGGAGACGACAGGTAAACAAACAAACTCAACTATTTCACTTCCTGTAGTATCACCTGTCGTCGCTCTGTTAGCCAATCACACACACGTTTAGGTTGTTTTCCCATGGGCCTCAGCTGCTGTTACCATAGAGACAAAGCCAGTTGGATTCATCCAAAACTGACAGATAAACAATGTGAGAGATGCACAGACGAGAGCATGATGTACTGTGATTGTCTGTTTGTCAATGAAATGCACCCTGGGAGTCGTAGTTGACTAAGTATGTGTGTGTGTGTGTGTGTGTTTCAGATCATCAGCGAGATCTCAAAGAAGGTGGCTCAGATCCAGAATGGTGAGCATATTTCTGTGTGTATATATCAGATTATAAACACTCTGACCTGTCTGTCTTCATCCTTCTGACCTGTCTTTCTTCATCCTTCTGACCTGTCTTTCTTCATCCTTCTGACCTGTCTGTCTTCATCCTTCTGACCTGTCTTTCTTCATCCTTCTGACCTGTCTTTCTTCATCCTTCTGACCTGTCTGTCTTCATCCTTCTGACCTGTCTTTCTTCATCCTTCTGACCTGTCTTTCTTTATCCTTCTGACCTGTCTGTCTTCATCCTTCTGACCTGTCTGTCTGCAGCTGGTCTTGGCGAGTTCAAGATTCGGGATCTGAACGATGAGATCAACAAGCTGCTGAGGGAGAAAGGTCACTGGGAGGTCCGGATCAAAGAACTGGGAGGACCGGACTACGCGGTAAACAAACACACGTGTGTGTGTGTGTGTGTTCTCTCGATGACCTGTTTTGTGAGGCGCATTCACCGATATGACGTGTTTGTTGTATTTCAGCGAGTCGGTCCGAGGATGTTGGATCACGAAGGGAAGGAGGTTCCAGGGAACCGAGGGTATAAATACTTTGGAGCAGCCAGAGACCTGCCGGGAGTCAGGGAGCTGTTTGAAAAGGAGCGTACGTAAACTCGGTCTTTGCCGCCCCTGTTTTATATCAAACCGTTGCTGCGCCGTTGTCTGATTGGTCCTCTCTGATTGGTCCTCTCTGATTGGTCCTCACAGCTTCCCCGGCGCTGAGGAAGACGAGGGGTGACCTGATGAAGGAAGTGGACGCAGAGTATTACGGCTACAGAGACGAAGACGACGGAGTGCTGCTTCCTCTGGAGGCCAAGTACGAGAAACAAGGTTTGATTATTTATTTATTTATTCATACATTCAGATTAATGTATTATATCCCGTCAGATTATTTTCTAATTTATGCATTCAGATTATTTATTTGTGTTTACCGTCAGATTATTTTATAATTTATTCAGTCAAATGATTTCATGTAAACTGTTTTATTATATCTAAAGTGAGATTATGTGCGTTTAGCTTTGTTGGAGGCGGTGCAGAAGTGGAGAACAGAGAAAGAGTCTCGTCTGTCAGGGGAAAAGCAACCGGAGGAAGAGGAGGAGGAGAGTATCTACGCGGTCCACAAAGAAGAGGTGAACTGTCCCTTTAAATCCCCGTAGTTTTGAAGAAAAGTAGAATTATTATAATCACTAAACTACTAAAACTATGCTGCATCCGGATAATTGTGTGTGTGTGTGTGTGTGCAGCCAGAGGATGATGAGGAGAACCGGGAGGAGCAGGAGGGAGAAGAGGGGGGAGTCACCTTCATTGCACACGTACCTGTTCCCTCACAGAAAGAGGTGAGAGATACACACACACACACACACACGCATTGGTCTTTTTGTACATGTGAGGACCATTGTTCACATAATGCATATCCAGGACCTGACCCCCATAATCCGAACTTTGAGATTGATGTCTTTTAACCGAACCTACACAATTCCTTGGAGCCTTCCTTTATTCCTGTGAATACAGTTCTGATACAAATCTAAGCAAGGAGTCTGGTCACTACCTGGAGGGAAGATATTATGAGTAACACACTGAAGAGAAGATGTTGGGATTATTGTCCACACAGAGCAGAAATGTCCTCGCAGTGCAGAAATGTCCTCACAGAGCAGAAATGTCCTCACAATGTCCTCACAGAGCAGAAGTGTCCTCACAATGTCCTCACAGAGCAGAAATGTCCTCACAATGTCCTCACAGAGCAGAAGTGTCCTCACAATGTCCTCACAGAGCAGAAATGTCCTCACAGAGCAGAAGTGTCCTCACAATGTCCTCACAGAGCAGAAGTGTCCTCACAGAGCAGAAATGTCCTCGCAATGCAGAAGTGTCCTCACAGAGCAGAAGTGTCCTCACAATGTCCTCACAGAGCAGAAGTGTCCTCACAATGTCCTCACAGAGCAGAAATGTCCTCACAGCTCTGTCCGTCCCTCAGGTGGAGGAGGCTCTCGTCAGGAGGAAGAAGATGGAGTTGTTGCAGCGTTACGCCAGTGAGACTCTTCAGGCTCAGAGTCAGGCGGCCAAAACTCTGCTGGGACTGTAACCAGTCTGTCTGTTCTGTAAACCAGTCTGTCTGTTGGTGTAAATATAGGCTTCTTTTTTTTTTTTTTACTCTACCTGTTTCTTATTAAAACATTCTTCAGCTCAGTTTGTTGTTCTCGTCGTGTTTTGTTGATTCCACCGATTTTAAGAGAACAGAGAGTCTTCTGGTGTTCGGTTTGAATGTTTGTCCAAGGACACGTTATTAACACTTTTTAACACAGAACATCTGGGGACACATGATGACATCACCAGATAACAGTGAAAACACATGTTATTGTTCTGTTGGTGACGGAGGCCTCAGAACTGTCTCTCTCCGTGTCACTGTCTATCCGTCTCTCTCTTTCAGGCCTCTTCAGTTCCGCTTCCTCGTTGTCTGACTGTCTCCTCACGTGGTTTCAGTCTGGCATGCTGATTGGTTGATTGGTTGATTGGTGGCAGCATTCTGCAGCATGTGATTGGCTGATTAATGGCTGAACGCTGCATGTGATGTCATGTGAGGAGAAAACTGCCGCCAGCCGCATTCAATCAAGGAGAGCAAGTGTGTGTGTGTGTGTGTGTGTGTGTGTGTCAGTGAGTGAGTGAGTGTTTGTGTGAGGCCCCTCCCCCTGAGGTCCCCCCTGTCACAGCCCAGTCAGTATAAATGAGCAACAGACTCAGCAGACTCCACAGACAGGCGTCATGTGGTGTCAAGGTTTCCTGCGGCAGACGGTCCGATCCATGTCGACCAGCAGACAGGTCTGTGTGTGTGTGTGTGTGTGTGTGTGTGTGTGTTGTGGGGATCATTGACTTTAAGGGGACTGGTCTACCATGTGGGGACCTGATCATCGTCCCCATTAGGTTTTAGGGTTCAGACTTGGTCACGTGTCCTCCTGAGTGACCTTTCAGCTGCTCATCGTCACCTTTACACTCGTTTGTGGTTCAAAACAAAGTTTTAAAGAACTTTAAAACTTTATTTTATTATAATAATTAGTAATGGATTGGACAGAAAGTTTATAAAAAAAACATCTGCAGCAGTCATTACAGATACATTAATCAATAACTATGAAACTATTAGGCTGGAATTAGTTTTTTAATTATGCATTTGTGTGTATATATATATATAGTTTATGTCTGTGTGTGTATATATGTATATATATATATACGTATGTGTGTGTGTGTGTGTATATAATATATATGATTATTTATTAAGTGCTGCTTTCTTTACCTGGATGACAGTAAGTATGTTCTCTCTCTCACCTGTCTGTCTCTCTGCCTCGTCTGTCTCCATCAGGCGGGCATCCTCTTCGACGTGGACGGCGTTCTGCTTCGCGGCGGCTCGTTGATTCCCGCAGCTCGACGAGCTTTCCGGAAGCTTCTGGACCGAAACAACGATTTCCTGTTTCCTGTTGTGTTCGTCACCAACGCTGGAAGCTGTCAGAGGCATCACAAGGCCCAGCAGCTATCTCACCTGCTGGAGGTCCAGGTAGGAAAGACAGGTGGAAAGAGACAAAAAAGATTGAAAACACAATTGGAAACATACAAGTGGAGATAGAGCGAGAAAGACAGACGGGTGCTTTGTGCTCATATCTCCTTGTTTCCTTTCAGATTATAATCTTGGTTTATCTGTAATTTAGACTGATTTAATCATGTGATTTCCTGATGATAAGATGTACCTGTCAATGACCGGATGTAGGCAACGACGACAGGATGTACCATGTACCTGACAACGACAGGATGTAGGTGACAACGACAGGATGTAGGCGACAACGACAGGATGTAGGCGAGAACGACAGGATGTAGGCGAGAACGACAGGATGTAGGCGACAACGACAGGATGTAGGCGACAACGACAGGATGTAGGCGACAACGACAGGATGTAGGCGAGAACGACAGGATGTAGGCGACAACGACAGGATGTAGGCGACAACGACAGGATGTACCATGTACCTGACAACGACAGGATGTAGGCGAGAACGACAGGATGTAGGCGAGAACGACAGGATGTAGGCGAGAACGACAGGACGTAGGTGACAACGACAGGATGTAGGCGACGACGACAGGATGTACCTGAGGACGACAGGATGTAGGTGACGACGACAGGATGTAGGCGACAACGACAGGATGTACCTGACGACGACAGGATGTAGGCGACAACGACAGGATGTACCTGACGACGACAGGATGTACCTGACGACGACAGGATGTAGGTGACGACGATGGGGCGTGAGGCGTAGGTGACGACGATAGGGTGTAGGTTAAGAAGATAGGGTGATGGGGCGATAGGGCGTAGGTGACGGCGATAGGGCGTGAGGCGTAGGTGACGGCGATAGGGCGTGAGGCGTAGGTGACGACGCTAGGGCGTAGGTGACAACGATAGGGCGTAGGTGACGACGAAATGGTGTAGGTGACAACGATAGGGCATAGGTGAAAGCAAGGGGGCATAGGTGACGACGATAGGGCGTAGGTGAAAGCAAGGGGGCATAGGTGACGGCAAGGGGGCATAGGTGACGACAATACGGCGTAGGTGAAGTCGATAGGGCGTATTTGAAGACGATAGGGCGTAGGTGACGGCGACGGGGCGCAAGTGACAAAGTCAATGGAAAACAAAACTTTTGGTTTGCCACCTCTCTCTTTTTACCTAGATCGCCCCGGAGCAGGTGGTTCTTTCCCACAGTCCTTTGCAAATGCTGAAGAGTTTCCATGATAAATGCGTCCTGGTGTCAGGACAGGGACCGGTGACGGACATCGCCAACACGTATCCTTCACATCTGACCTCTGGCTGGCTTCTTCTAGGTGGCAGCTGAGGCTCATGGGTATTGTAGTTTTGAGCAATAATTGAAATCAACCAGGAGACTTTCTGTGTTCAGTCACATTCAGATGTCCATTAAAGACACATGTGAAATAGGAATAAGGAGACTTATAGATATATAGAGAGATGTCAACTTACTGCAACTAAAGTTTTACACTCTGAACCACACCGGGTATAAAAAAGTCTAATTGATTCTCGTGCTTGAAGTCTTGACCGTATCGTCAGTTTGGGTTTTCAGAAGGTCGTGAGCGTCGAGCAGCTCAGAGAACATCACCCCCTGCTGGACATGGTGGACCACAACAGGAGACCCAAACTACCTGTGAGTACCGTGCTGGTGACAGGTGACGGTAACTTTAGGTCTCTGGCAGCAACTCAGTAATCCAACCGTATTTTCTCTGTTTTTAGTTGTCTCCTCTGCAGACTCTCCCGAAGATAGAAGGTACACAACACACTGTTTATGATTTTATTTCAACATTCTTTAGTTTACAGTTACTTAATATTTATTTATTTGATTAATATTCTCAATGTTGTGTTACCTGATTCCAAGAGTGCTGTCACAATTTACCTTTTGTCGAAGTAAAGTCTTCGTCAGTTTTTTTGGACACTGAGTGATTTTTCCAAATACAAATGAAGATATGCAGATATTTTGATTACATATAAAAGAAACAAAAGCGATAACATATATATAGAAATAACCTGTAAATGGGGCTAAAAGTCCAAATGAAATAAAGATCTGTTAAAGTTGTACTCTATAAACCTAAGACACTCAGCCCTATCTATATATTGATTAATGTTTGCTGGCTCTTATTTTGTTGACTAATCTTCACTGACTTCCTGTGTTGCCGTAGCGATCATCCTGTTCGGAGAGCCAATCCGATGGGAGACCAACCTGCAGCTGCTAATTGACGTGCTCCTGACCAATGGGAGTCCAGGTTGCGTGTACGATCCTCAGGTGCCGGCCCAGTTGCCGGTTCTCGCCTGCAACATAGACCTGATGTGGATGGCTGAGGCCCCATCACCACGGTAACCAACACGCTACAGGAAGTTAGTTTAACCTGTTAGCGTCCATATCTCCAGGCTAGGGCTGTCTCAATTGTGATGGAAGGAGGATGTTTTCTCTGATGTCCTTCAGGTGATCGCGTCGATCAGTTTTGACCCTGCTTTGTTGCCGTAGGTTTGGTCACGGGATGTTCCTGCTGTGTCTGGAGTCTGTCTACAGGAAGATGACGGGTCGAGAGCTTCAGTACCAGGGGCTGCTGGGAAAACCTAGTCTGCTGACATACCAGTACGCCGAGCAGCTGCTGAGACTGCAGAACCACAACCACAAGCTCACCACCATCTACGCCATCGGGTAACAAACCGTCCATAACACTATCTGCACCATCTGCGCTGTTGGTAACTAAACCACCCATAACACCATCTGCGCTGTTGGTAACTAAAC
Organism: Cyclopterus lumpus; assembly: GCF_009769545.1. Classification (NCBI taxonomy): domain Eukaryota; kingdom Metazoa; phylum Chordata; class Actinopteri; order Perciformes; family Cyclopteridae; genus Cyclopterus; species Cyclopterus lumpus. The sequence goes on along the minus strand of NC_046970.1, from coordinate 25,575,650 downwards.
CACCCATAACACCATCTGCGCTGTTGGTAACTAAACCACCCATACCACCATCTGCGCTGTTGGTAACTAAACCACCCATAACACCATCTGCGCTGTTGGTAACTAAACCACCCATAACACCATCTGCGCTGTTGGTAACTAAACCACCCATAACACCATCTAAGCTGTTAGTAACTAAACCATCCATAACACCATCTACGCCATCGGGTAACAAACCGTCCATAACACCATTTACGCTGTTAACTAAACCATCCATAACACCATCTACACCTTCTACGTTGTTGGTAACTAAACCATCCATAACACCATCTACGCTGTTAGTAACTAAACCATCCATAACACCATCTACGCCATCGGGTAACAAACCGTCCATAACACCATTTACGCTGTTAACTAAACCATCCATAACACCATCTACACCTTCTACGTTGTTGGTAACTAAACCATCCATAACACCATCTACGCTGTTGGTAACTAAACCACCCATACCACCATCTACGCTGTTGGTAACTAAACCACCCATAACACCATCTGCGCTGTTGGTAACTAAACCACCCATAACACCATCTACGCTGTTAGTAACTAAACCATCCATAACACCATCTATGCCATCGGGTAACAAACCGTCCATAACACCATTTACGCTGTTAACTAAACCATCCATAACACCATCTACACCTTCTACGTTGTTGGTAACTAAACCATCCATAACACCATCTGCGCTGTTGGTAACTAAACCACCCATAACACCATCTACGCTGTTAGTAACTAAACCATCCATAACACCATCTATGCTGTTGGTAACTAAACCACCCATAACACCATCTACGCTGTTGGTAACTAAACCACCCATAACACCATCTGCGCTGTTGGTAACTAAACCACCCATAACACCATCTACGCTGTTAGTAACTAAACCATCCATAACACCATCTACGCCATCGGGTAACAAACCGTCCATAACACCATCTACGCCATCGGGTAACAAACCGTCCATAACACCATCTACGCCATTGGGTAACAAACCGTCCATAACACCATCTACTCCATTGGGTAACAAACCGTCCATAACACCATCTACTCCATTGGGTAACAAACCGTCCATAACACCATCTACTCCATTGGGTAACAAACCGTCCATAACACCATCTACGCCATTGGGTAACAAACCGTCCATAACACCATCTACTCCATTGGGTAACAAACCGTCCATAACACCATCTACGCCATTGGGTAACAAACCGTCCATAACACCATCTACACCTTATACGTTGTTGGTAACTAAACCATCCATAACACCATCTACACCTTCTACGTTGTTGGTAACTAAACCATCCATAACACCATCTACACCTTCTACGTTGTTGGTAACTAAACCATCCATAACACCATCTACGCTGTTAGTAACAAACCATCCATAACACCATCTACACCATCGGTAACTAAACCCTTCATAATGACATCTACGCTGTTGGCTCTTCTTCTTGCCTAGCGACAACCTGATGACTGATATCTACGGTGCTAATCTCTACAACCGCTACCTGGGTCAGCAGCACGCTGCTGCGACAACCACGATCAAGCTAGTGGCCCAGGGAACGGGGAGTCAAGTGACGATGGCGGTGCCGGAGCTGGTGTCTGCTGCTACTCAGTGTCGCTCCATACTGGTAGGTCTTATTTATTTACTGGTAATAATAACTTTCAAATCACAACGTCAGTATTTTGGACCTGGGTACACATTGTGATATCACAGTGAAATCATAGCAGCGACAGCAAATCCAAGTCTGACGGGCCAGAAACAAGAGGTTTGCGGAGGTCATGCTGACCCTCTGATAAGGACTTGTTGTAATGACGTCGGTCACTGAAACAGAGCTGCTCTATCTGTCCACAGGTGTGCACAGGTGTCTATAACCCTCGTTCCCCGTTGCCTAGCGACCGCAGCGACGCCATCACAGAAGCCGTGTTGCATGGTCACAGAGACCTGGTGCTGGAGCTCGACCTGGTGGAGCCAAATCACGTGGTGGAGGACGTGGAGGCCGCAGTTGACCTGCTGCTGCAGCAGGAGAGCTCTGTGACCTCTGACACTTGACCTCTGTCCTCTTGATGGGCCCATACCATGTGGCAACCTCCAGTTCGGCTGAGTGAAGCCAATGCGGAAAGGTCTTAAAACTTGCATTATCTCTCCTGGCCACCAGGGGGCGACTAGACTCCTCTGGTCGTATAGAAGCCTATGCTTCATGTGTTGAACCCTCATTCTCTCTCCTGACCTCCAGGGGGCGACTCCTGTGGTTGTATAGAAGTCTATGCTTCATGTGTTAAAGCTGCATTCTCTTTCCTGACCACCAGGGGGCGACTAGACTCCTCTGGTTGTATAGAAGTCTATGCTTCATGTGTTAAAGCTGCATTCTCTCTACTGACCACAAGGGGGCGACTCCTCTGGTTGTATAGAAGTCTATGCTTCATGTGTTAAAGCTGCATTCTCTCTCCTGACCACCAGGGGGCGACTCCTCTGGTTGTATGGTTAATAGCTGTATCAACAATGCATCTGTGACGTAATAACTGGTTTGTAAGACTGTAATTTAAGGAGATCTAAGTGTTTTCTGCTGTATAATCAGATAATAAATTATGTTATAGTAAATTACAGCTGTAATAACATATAATACGGAGGACTTCTAACAAATAGAAATGTCCTAATAGCTATTGATAACAGTGTATTATAAAACGCGTATTAAACGTTTATTACCGGATTATGAAGCAACATTAGTCTCAATAATCAGTTTAAAACAAAAACTGATGGTCTAAGGATGTCTTCAAACTTATCTGTGACCTTTCAGTGTTTAATAAACTAAAAACTAAAAACTTACTTATCTTTGTTGGTGCTCTGAACATTTAATTTATTTGAAATATTATGTTGATTCTATATTTTAAAGTATTAAAAAACGTCTGAAAAGCTGTAAAAATACATTATACTTGAATATAGTAAATAATTAAATGTGTCTGCAGTTTGAATTTCGGACTTGTTTCAAACACACACACACACACACGGAAACAAGGAAACAAGCGCCCGCGTTGATTTAAATGATTGGAAAACAAATAGGAAAGAATAAATAAAGACGAGGAGGCGAGAGAGTAAAACCACATAAAACATGATGCATTACAAATATGACATTTTCTGTTTCTTACAGGGAAGTGTTAGAGTCCTGTGCTTTATGTCTATTTAGTTTCATTAAGACAATTATGTTTTTGTTCTTTATTAGAGACGCAAAAACATTTCAATTCATCAAGTGTCAAATGTCTAATTGTGGCTGAAGGTTAAAAGTTCAAATGGACTTAAAGGAACAGTGTGTAGGGTTGAGGAGGATTTATTGTCTGTAATGGATTATAATATTCTTAACTATATGCTCTTATTTGTGTAAAATCACATGAAACTACGAATCGTTGGCTTAGAATAACTCGTATCAACATACGGAGCGGTTTGTTTCTACAGGAGCCCAGAAAGGACAAACCAAGCAGTGGCTCTCGGGCCTTTTGTGTGTTTTTTAAATATTTTACCTGGTTGAAAGGTTGAAAGTTGACTTTGATGTAATCTGCAACCTCAACACTAAATGTCACTAATCCTCCACACGGCTCCTTTTAAAGGTTGAGATTAAAAGATGTATAAGGTTATTGAAACCTATTTATAAGATTTGATTTTACGTTATAAAAACTTTCTTAAAGTATACGTGTCTCGCGGCAACACGGAGCATAACTAAATTATTACACGATGTAAAGAAAACTATTTATATAACGTTGGAAGAAACAAAAAGCTAAAGTGGATCAGAATGTTATCTGGTTCTAAAAATAGATTATAAATTGGCAGAAAATCTCTGTTAGAGAGGGAGACCCTAACAAACTTGGAATAAAAAATGGGAAGACACTTAAAATCATGGCAACCAAAATAAATCAGAATATGTGAATGAAAGGAACACTTATTTTTGACAAATCCAACTTAGTTTATTGGACTCTAAAAATAAAATAAAAAACTCCTATAGGAGACGAGGCTTATCTCGTAATGTAATGTAATATAATAACATGCCACAACGTGAAAGACAGTGAATAATGATGTTTAAATGTAATTGTAATACTGTGAATATATCGTCATTACGTATCAATTGTAATGTGATGTTTATGTTGTGTTAATATTCATAATATTGTGTAGTTCATGGTAATAAAGCAGCACTGAATTAAACTGAACTGCGTGTATTTCTGAGCGCTTTGTATTAAATAATTTAAAAAAAGACAAGTAAATTAAACTCTCCCAGCATGGGACCGTTAACTATGTCCCAACGAATAAACATTTATTTATAATCCTTCTGTTTGACCTGCTCAACATGGCGGCAGAGACGGGACGTCTCGTAACAGGAAGCGGGACACCAGCTGCGCATGCGCAGTGGCTCAAACCAGGTCCCTGTAAAGATGTCTGAGCAGGCGGGGAGGGAGCGGAGCGGAGGACCCGAAACAAACGGACAGAACCCACGACTCTCCGCAATTTAACCAGTCAAGGTAAGGGCAGGCGGCCGTGCGGAGCCGCGCCGACGGGACCGACGCGCGGCGGAATGCCCCCCCGTCCAGATGAGCCGCGCTGCGGGCGCGCGCGGCGTCTCGGCTCGTAGCAAAGGACATAAACGATGCGCAGGGACGCGCAGCGCTGTGGCAGGGGCGTGTCCGCCATCTTGTGTAAAAGTGGCGCCTTTAACGGCAGCTGTCGCTTCGAGCGGAGACCCGGGCGGGATTGCGCCAAAATGGCCGTTAATGGCGGGACTCGAAAAAAAAAAAAAAGAGACGTCTCTGTGTTTTTGTTTTTGTTTAAGTGACTTTTTGGCCCGGTTCGGACCCGCCGCGGACCGAAGCCCGAGCCGCCGTGTTCGTGTCTTCAGCCCGGGCTCCGGAGAGGCAGCTTTGTGTCGTCCTCCCCCCGCCGCCATCCCCCCCCTCATCTCCTCCCCCCTCCTCCTCCTCCGTGTTTGTTTTGAAATCCCACCGGGCGCATGCGCGTTACCACAAGCGCTGGTTCCTGCGTACGAGAAGGAAAACATCGGGATTTATTTATTTATTTAATTAATTAATTCTCGCGGCGCTTTCATTTTTCCTGCATGTACACAGACGAGGCCGTAAATATTTATTGATCTTTTAATTAAATGATCAGATTTAAACTGATATTGTTCCGCTTCGCCGCCACTGTTTTTGATTTAATCTGATTTTAATTTCCTGACAAATCGATTTATCTCTTGGCCGTATTTTCAATTAATTTTGTTTATTAAATCTAGTCATGTTCGACCGTTTATTTATTTATTTATTTATTATTATTATTATTTATAAAAAGATAATCTGTTTACTATAAAGCAGAGAAATCGGATCAATCGATACTGGAGGACCGTGTCTATTATTTGATCGGAATTTCCGGTTTGTCATTACACCAAGAACAGACACTTCAGTTTATCATGTTACAACAATAAACTTGTAATTGTTTTTAAAGGGGGTCACATTTACATTTTTAAGATGCAAAAAACAAACATGCCCCAGTTTCTCCAATGTGTACCTTTTTTAAAGTTGTTATTATTATTATTATTAGTCACACACACACTAGTTTCACTTTTCTTTTTCAATACCATAAGTCAACGGTATGATAACCGACCATATACATACCACGCTGTATTACGTGTATACTTTTACAACCCTACATTACATTACAATGCATTCTGGGTAAATTATAACATCATGATGCCTTTTTAAATGTAATCTCGTAAAATGCAGCGTTGGTGAGAAACTTGAATAAATCCAGTTTGTTTGTTATTAGAGATTAATTATTAGCTGTTTTTAGTTCAAAGTAGCTTATAATACATCAATAAAACTAATGTTTGGATTTGTTTTAATAAATGAAAATGCCATATTTGGTTTCCTTATTAGTTGAATTGTGTGTTTTGATGAAAGAAAACCCTATAAATTACTGTAACAAAAATAAAAGATTTAGTGTTTTTGATGGTTTAAGCTGACTTCAGAGCCGTGAAATTATTTTTGGGATGGATGGATCCTTGTAGACCCGCTGCTATAATCAACCAAAGGGACCTGTATCTGCCAATATGGATCATCAATTAGTATCGGCATCAATAAAATCTGATCGAGGATCTCTAAAAGTTATATTTGGCTTCTTTTGTTGGCGTTGGAGGGCGTTGGTTCCCCGCCGGCCGTGACCTCCAACAGTCATTGATAAGCAAAAGCAGCCGAGGAGAGTTAAACCATATATACGGACTGATGTCATGAAGCCTTGAGTTCGGCCATTACGCGGTCACCATCTTGGATTACGGCCATCGCCATCTTCATGTATTTTTTTGTTGTTGCAACTAATGAATGGAAGTTTCTATATTTGGAATGAGGATGAGTGACGTAGTGGCGCCCAATATGACTGTTAGCGGCAGCAACCTGTCAATCACAGTAAGCCCCGCCCTAAAGCATCCCCTGCATTATGGTCTGTTTGACTCTAAATGACCATAATTTACTAAATGAACATCACGCTGTATTGAAGAAGACTTGAAACTAGAGATTGAGACCAAAAACTAATGTTTACAATGTTTACTGAGGGAATAAATTAAGAGAGAAGAAGAGTCATTATTATAAATCCAAGACATTGTGAGCGTTTTATTTTGAAAGTTAATAAAGTATGTCTTCCTGTCCAGGCAGGTCGATGTCATTCTGACGAGCAGCTGAGATGTCCAATGACAGCCAGGTATCGGTGAAAGGGGAGGTGGCCATCATGCCGTCTCCCTCTGGCTCCGCCTCATCTCAAGAACCGCCCCTTTCTCCGTCCACCACCTCCAAACCACCTGAGCTCCCAGGTACACCTGTCTGTCTCTGACCTGTCTGTCTGAGCTCCCAGGTACACCTGTCTGTCTCTGACCTGTCTGTCTGAGCTCCCAGGTACACCTGTCTGTCTCTCTACCTGTCTTTCTGAGCTCCCAGGTACACCTGTCTGTCTCTCTACCTGTCTTTCTGAGCTCCCAGGTACACCTGTCTGTCTCTGACCTGTCTGTCTGAGCTCCCAGGTACACCTGTCTGTCTCTCTACCTGTCTTTCTGAGCTCCCAGGTACACCTGTCTGTCTCTGACCTGTCTGTCTGAGCTCACAGGTACAACTGTCTCTCTTTCCGACCTGTCTGTCTGACAGATGAACTGGTCCAGGCTGGATGGTCTAAGTGCTGGTCTCGGAGGGAGAACCGACCGTATTATTTCAACAGATTCACCAATCAGAGCCTGTGGGAGGTGCCAGTGCTGGGTCAGCATGATGTCATCGTGAGTAATGATCCCATTTCCTTTTTAATGTGTCAGGTGAAATGACCACAATAACAACAACAACAACAGGAAGTTTGTAGTATGCCGTTTGGAACTGAGTCTGTCTGTCTGCAGTCTGATCCTTTAGGTCTGAATGCGGCTTCGTCAGACAGCGGCGACAGTAACGGTCAGAGGAAGAGGAGGATCTCTGAGGAGCAGGGGGCGGGGCCTAACAGCATCAAAAGAGTCAAGGTATTAAAAGTCACAAGTTGCCGGTGTGCAGTGGATTGTGGGAAACCGAGTCCTCTAATTGACTTGTGATTCTTCCAGGTGGAGCCCACCACCCCCATCTCTCCCAGCACCCCTGGGGCCAAACCCTGGAACTCCGCCCCTGAGGACAAACCGACCCAACCGGCGACACCCACGACGCCAAGTCCCGCCCCTGCCCCCGCCCCCGCGGTATACAGGCCAGCTGTGTGAGTGCTGAGGCCACGCCCCTCCCTGTTAGCACCTTTAGCATCTATTATTTTTTTTATTATTATTTAATACACTATATCGTGGCAATCATTATATTAAACATGTACGTTGTTGAAGTTGTTTGTTGTTGTTTTCAGTATCTACTGGGATCTGGACGCCCAGACCAACGCGGTGATCCGAGAGCACCCCCCCGCCAACCACCTGCCCCCCCACCCTGAGATCGAGCTGCAGAGAGCTCAGCTGGTCACCAAACTCCGGCAACACTACCACGAGCTGTGTCACCAGAGAGAAGGTACCCGCACGAGTCCTCTTCTGATTGGCCTTCATGGCGATGGAAGGCAAACAAATTCAGAAGACCGTCCCAAATACATACAAAGAATTTAACATTACATTAAAAATATGAACTCTCTTCCCCCAAAAGCTGCTCTTTTGTCGCCTTCTGAAAGTCCGTCTGTCTTGTCAGGTATTGATCCGCCCCGGGAGTCGTTCAACCGCTGGCTGCTGGAGAGGAAGGTGATCGACAAAGGTCACGACCCCTTGCTGCCGAGCGACTGCGAGCCCGTCATCTCCCCGTCCATGTTCAGAGAGATCATGAACGACATTCCCATCAGGTACCCCGTCCGAGTGTCACTTCCAGATGTTTAAAAACAAAAAAAGAGGTTTTGATTAGTTTAGTATTGATGGTGTATTATTGGCATTCTCAGGTTGTCGCGTATCAAGTACAAAGAGGAGGCCCGTAAGCTGCTGTTTAAATACGCTGAAGCTGCCAAGAAGATGATTGACTCCAGGTAGGTTACAACCGACCAATCGGAGCCTTATCCTGCTGATTACCTCACCAGGGAGCGCTAACCTTTGACCTTTTTAAGGGAGCTCTATAGACCCCTTTTCTGTTGGTAGACTAGGTGAGCTATTTTTGTGGGTGTAGTGTTAATATATATAATATTATTTTTAAATGTTTTAATATATAAATGGCGACATTACACAGCTAATAGTTGTTCGCTGCTATATTGACCTTTGACCTGTGCAGGAATGCGAGCCCAGAGAGCCGGAAGGTGGTGAAGTGGAACGCTGAAGACACCATGAGCTGGCTGCGCCGAGATCACTCCGCCAGCAAAGAGGACTACATGGTGACCTTTGACCCTGATTTATACTGTAAATCATGACGAGCACAAGGTGGAATTTACCTGGTTCCAATGCTAAATCAGGCTCCTCTGGTTGTATAGAAGTCTATGCTTCATGTGTTAAAGCTGCATTCTCTCTCCTGACCACCAGGGGGCGACTCCTCTGGTTGTATAGAAGTCTACGCTTCATGTGTTAAAGCTGCATTATCTCTCCTGACCACCAGGGGGCGACTCCTCTGGTTGTATAGAAGTATATGCTTCATGTGTTAAAGCTGCATTCTCTCTCCTGACCACCAGGGGGCGACTCCTCTGGTTGTATAGAAGTCTATGCTTCATGTGTTAAAGCTGCATTCTCTCTCCTGACCACCAGGGGGCGACTCCTCTGGTTGTATAGAAGTCTACGCTTCATGTGTTAAAGCTGCATTCTCTCTCCTGACCACCAGGGGGCGACTCCTCTGGTTGTATAGAAGTCTACACTTCATGTGTTAAAGCTGCATTATCTCTCCTGACCACCAGGGGGCGACTCCTCTGGTTGTATAGAAGTCTATGCTTCATGTGTTAAAGCTGCATTCTCTCTACTGACCACCAGGGGGCGACTCCTCTGGTTGTATAGAAGTCTATGCTTCATGTGTTAAAGCTGCATTCTCTCTCCTGACCACCAGGGGGCGACTCCTCTGGTTGTATAGAAGTCTATATAAATGACTCTACTTCTCTTGATGTATTCCCTCAGTAAACATTGTAAACATTAGTTTTTGGTCTCAATCTCTAGTTTCAAGTCTTCTTCAATACAGCGTGATGTTCATTTAGTACATTATGGTCATTTAGAGACAAATAGAACATAAGGTTTTGGCCAATTTAAAAAAAAAATGTCTGGACTACCCGGTTGCCACCACAAACCGAATTTATGAATGTTAATTCACAAGTCGCAGAGAAGTTCACTGTGCCAGTATGTAATGGTGTGTGTGTGTGTGTGTGTGTGTGTGTGTAGGACCGTCTGGAGCACCTGAGACAACAGTGTGGTCCTCACCTCACCGCCGTGGCCAAAGACTCTGTGGAGGGAATCTGCTCCAAGATCTACCAGCTGTCTGCAGAGTACAGCCGCCGGATGAGACAGACACACCTGAGTCTACTCCAGGACCCCCCCACGGGTACACACACACACACACACACACACACACACCCCTGAGTCTAAAGCCAAACTACTACGTGAAAACGCATAACTTTTGCCACGTTCATGCTGTTATTTTAATGCTTTGCGCGTGTGTGTGTGTGTGTGTGTGTTCAGAGGCCAGTGCGTCCCCCCAGCAGTCCCGGCTGGTCTACTGTTACCCGGTGCGTCTGGCGCTGCCCTCGCCGCCCCTCCCTCGAGTCGAGCTGCACTTTGAGAACGACGTGTCCTGTCTACGCTTCAGAGGGGAGATGGTCAAGGTCAACAGAGGTCACTTCAGCAAACTGGTAAGAGCTGATGGGAGACCGTCGGGGCTTTTAATGGGAAACAGGAAGTTTGATTGACAGACCAGGAGGAATTTAAAGAAATGGCCCTATAAATAAAAGTGTACATTTTATATTTTATTTTCTTTCTATTAAAATACTCAAAAGAAAATACGCTTGTTTGATGTGGTTGTTTTGTAAGACTGTTGATGTTTGTGTTGGTGCTGATGGAGGGAAGCGTCTGTCTGTCTGACTGACTGTCTGTCTGTCATATTCTCTGTCTGTGATATTACCTGTCTGTCTGACTGTCTGTGATACTGTCTGTCTGCCTCCAGGAGTTGCTGTACAGGTACAGCTGTATAGACGACCCTCGCTTTGAGAAGTTCCTGTCCAGAGTCTGGTGCCTCCTCAAGAGATACCAGGTCAGCTGACCCTCTGGTAACCAATCAGGGGTTCCCCTGGTGACGGTAGTGTTTGGTAACGACTCTGACAAGTGGTGAGTTAACGAGGTGTGTGTGTGTGTGTGTGTGTGTGTCCAGGTGATGTTTGGCAGCGGCGCTAACGAGGGCACCGGCCTGCAGGGGGCGCTGCCCGTGTCGGTGTTCGAGGCGTTGATCCGACAGTTCGGCGTTTCCTTCGAGTGTTTCGCGTCGCCGCTCAACTGCTACTTCAAACAGTTTGGCTCCGCCTTCCCCGACACCGACGGCTTCTTCGGCTCCAGAGGGTGAGACAGATGTTCATACCTGTCTGTCTTTAGCTCAGAGGGTGAGACAGATGTTCATATAGTCTGTCTTTAGCTCAGAGGGTGAGACAGATGTTCATACCTGTCTGTCTTTAGCTCAGAGGGTGAGACAGATGTTCATATAGTCTGTCTTTAGCTCAGAGGGTGAGACAGATGTTCATACCTGTCTGTCTTTAGCTCAGAGGGTGAGACAGATATTCATATAGTCTGTCTTTACCCTAGAGGGTGAGACGGATGTTCATACCTGTCTGAAAAGATTAAAGGTGTGTGTGTGTGTGTGTGTGTGTGTGTGTGTGTGTGTGTGTGTGTGTGTGTGTGTGTGTGTGTGTGTGTGTGTGTGTGTGTGTGTGTGTGTGTGTGTGTGTGTGTGTGTGTGTGTGTGTGTGTGTGTGTGTGTGTGTGTGTGTGTGTGTGTGTGTGTGTGTGTGTGTGTGTTTTCAGACCGTTCCTGTCTTTCTGTCCAGTCAGCGGCTCGTTTGAAGCCAACCCTCCGTTCTGTGAAGAGCTGATGGACATCATGGTGACGCACTTTGAGGTCAGTCCCTTAGTTTGAACCACACCAGTCGGTGCTGGTACCAGCTTGCATTGTACTGGTTTGGTACTGGGCCTTGAACCTGGAACCGGGCTGTACTGGTTTTATAGAGGCAGGTCAACACATTGCAGTCCGTCTCTCGTCTGCCAGGCGCTTTTGGAGAAGTCCTCCGAGCCGCTGTCCTTCATCGTCTTCGTCCCCGAGTGGCGCGACCCCGTGACCCCGGCTCTGACCCGCATGGAGGGGAGTCGGTTCCTCCGCCACCAGCTGAACATCCCGGCCTTCGAACACGAGTATCGCTCTGGGAGTCAGCACATCTGCAAGAGGTGCTTTTACCGCGATGTCGAGTGTCGGTAGTATTCTGTAGGCAGTAGTTCGACCCTGCATATGAACCCTGTGTGTGTGTGTGTGTGTGTGTGTGTGTCTCCAGAGACGAGATGTACTACCGGGCGGTGCACGGTACTGCGGTGCTCTTCCTTCAGAACGACGCCGGTTTTGCGAAGTGGGCGCCGACTCCGGAGCGTCTGGCCGAGCTGATGGCGGCGTACCGCCCCTCCCCCTCTCGCCCCGCCACCCTGTCCTCACCTGGCCCCGCCCCTATTACCCCCGGAGACAAAGACTCCACCCCCAAGGCCGCTGATAGGACGCAGAGCGAGGTGATGTCACCTGGTGGCCATGACGATAACAACAACAGCAACACCACTACAACCACCAACGACAGCAGCAACAACAACAACAACAACAACAGTAGTAGTGCTGGTAGCACGAGTAGCAGTAGCAGCAGTAGCAGCACCAGTCCTCAAGAAAAGATGGCCACCGTGTAAATGGGGCGGGGCTTGTATTGTGTAAAGTTTATCTGTTTTTGATCGTTGTCTCGTCCCTTCAGATTGTCCCTCACCAGCACCTGTAGCATCTGCCCACATACCCACAATGCCGTTCTGGACCAACGATAACCCCTCCCCCCCCTTACATCAGCTCTTCTGATTGGTCAAAGCTCTGACGTCACAGCTTCTGGAGCTTTTCATTCGCCTGCAGCTGAGTCACCTCAAGTTGTGGCTGCCAGTTAGAAGATGTAGTTAAGCTCCAGCAATAAAAAAAACTCTTTCCACTCACCTGTGATGTCACCCGTGACATCTGATTGGTCCCCCACACCGACAGGGCTCGGTGATTGGTCGACAAGGCAGCTATCGTTTCTATTGGACTTGTCTTTCCCTTATTGAGTTGGAAAAAAACTTCAGGCCCCGCCTCCTTCACACGGTCTGACCAGTCGGTGCGCGTTCTTTTTAGAGGTTTAACCCTCTCCGGTCTGCGGTGCATTGTGGGAAATTTGTCGCGCAGCACTGGGGGGGGGGGGGTTTGCAGGGCGAAGGAGGCGGAGTCAGAACTGGTCGGCGATGGTCGATGTCTCCTCCCAGAGAGGAGACGATTCAGACTTCCTGTGGCGTCGTTGTTAACCAGGAAGACCAGAGACCAGGTGTGTTGGGTCACCAGGTGGAGATGATCCTCCATTTTTATGTAAAGTTGTGAAGTGTGAGAAGTTTAATTCAGGGTTACGTTATGTTTTCATTGACAGAACCCTGTTTACCACATAAAGCAGCATTTTTCTCCTCATATACTTTTCTCAAAATATTTTTCTCGTCATGTCAACTTTTTAGAAAATGTATTCAGACCTTTTCTGGAAATGTCTCCTTTTTTCTATTTTTCTTCTATTTTCCTTGTAATAAGACTTTTATTTTGTATGACTTTTTATTTTTTTTTTGGTCAAAATATATGTTTCGGTTTAATACTCTTAAACTTGCCATCTGGTTTCATTTAGGATTGAACGCGTTTACGAAACACAAAGCGTTTAATACTGAAGAACATTAAAGGAACCGGCGACTCCTCACACTTCGTAACCGTGGATGTAGAACGAGAACTGGAACCCGAAGACGGACCTTTGTTTGTTTTGTTAGTCCTGTGAGACCCAAAAATGTTGGCCCACTCTAAATATGCACAATAAGGTCTCTCCATCTGTATCCGCCCACAAGTACCAGCTCCGCCCACATAATTTACATAATGACATCATTATTATAATTTGTTCTCTGTTTGAGGACAGTTTTAAAAATCCTTAATGAGTACAAAAAAAGATCTTACCGGCATCCCTTTTCTGATGAGGGTCTTTGGCTGCGTCCAGTTCTTATTGCACATCCAGTCTGTTCTCTGATTGGTCGACGAGTCGTCCAATCGGGCGCCTGTCTCCGTGCGACACCAGTTTCTGCCCCCTGGCCCGTGTAGATACTGTACAGTTAAACTGATATGAAGTCTGTTAATGTTATTTTTTTCCTCATCTGCTGTTTTTAAAATTGATTGGAGAACAAAAAACAAAAAAAAGAAAGAAATTGAGTTTTCTGTATTCTTCGGCTCACGTTAGTTTGTTTTGAACTAAAACCAAAGTGTTATTAAGAAAGTCTATATCTTGTATGTAAAAGTAGACGTGTGTATGCATCAGTAATGCTGAAGTCTAACCAGCAGACTACTCCTCCACATTATTTTTATAATTCTCAGCTGTTCTTTTCTTTTTTTTTAGGTTATTTGGGGGTTTTGTTGTGCATGAAACCTAAACGTAATTCTCAATGAGTTATTTCGGGGCCGTTCTAGTTTGAGCCTTTTTAAAGGAACAGGCCGATGTTTTGGTAGGTCGTGTTTTACTGTTTTATGGCGCCATGCGAGCAGTTTCCACACGTTTCCAGTCTTTGTGCTAAGCTAGGCTAATGTTGGACTGTCCCTTTAAATATTCCTGGAAAGCCAGAAACCCTTTTTTTAATTGTAATTAAGATTGAATTTAATTTTCTCCCTTAGTTGCAATTTAATTTGATTAGTTTTCTCGTCTTTATGGCTTCTGCGTTTTCATAATTTCGAGAAAAATTACATTTTTATGATTTGTATAAAAATAATTACGAAATAGAATTATTGTAATTGTGAGAAAATGACACTCGCGATAAATTTTAATATCGAGAAGATTTTTTTATCCCAAAACATTTTGTCTTTGTTTTACTTGAACTCCGTGTCTAATAAATACAACGTAAATATCTTGTATTTATTAGATAAAGGTCTTGTCGCTACGCAAAATTAATATTTATCACATAATTGATGGAACTTCATTTTGAGAAAAGATTTCATGACATTTCTTGTATTTGTGGCATCCATAGATAAAATGTTTTAAATTATAATTACGAAAAACCGTTTTCTGTTTTACGACGTACAGATCTCGTGATCACGGCGAGATAAGTTAATCGCAAAAGAACTGATGACAAAGAACCGGTGAAGTTGCACAATGTCTTTTTGTGTAATTATGATTTACGAAGTTCTTATAGTTATTTCGAGATCGTTTAGACTTCAATTAAAAGATAGCGCCTCGTGATTATAAACGTATAAAACAGAAGTCGTAATTACAAGTTGCCGCCCACATGTTGTTTTGTCTTTGCTGAATACGATGTTTCTTTATAGTCTTGATTGAAACCGGTGAGTCGTGTGTTTCCTGTAGATTCGGTGAAACCGCTCAAGTCTGGTTTGAATATGAAAATATGACCGTCGGTGTGACGGCACGGCCGGAGAATGTAAATACAGTCTTGTCCCTTTTATCCTGCCTGCAAAACCAAATGCAGCTTCACTCTCCC
Source organism: Cyclopterus lumpus (assembly GCF_009769545.1). Taxonomy (NCBI): domain Eukaryota; kingdom Metazoa; phylum Chordata; class Actinopteri; order Perciformes; family Cyclopteridae; genus Cyclopterus; species Cyclopterus lumpus. The sequence continues at coordinate 25,560,390 of NC_046970.1, read as the reverse complement.
AGTAAAGACATATCCAACCCAGTAACGCGTCTGTCTCACGCTCTGGTCATGTGACATTACACATAGGAAGTATCCAATCACGAGAAGGTCGAAGGTCAGGGGACGAATGCACTTTATGAGGAACCAGGTTTGGTGGAATAATTAAGACTCATTGAACAATATATATATATATATATATATACTGTATATATGCACATATTTCAACATGGTTTCATTATCTGATGTTTAAATAACCTCTTTATTATGGAGGTTATCTCTAAGTGAAAGAATACAAGAAAAAAAAAGGTAATTTTCAAAAACATTTCATTGTTTTTTTTCATAACTTCCTTCTGTTACATTTTTACGGTGACTATATTTTCTCATATTTGAGATCTGTAATAAATGCAGAATAAAGACAATTATTGAATAAAAAACTGGAGAAAATAGCTCTGATCTGAATCTCTTTCCTCCATAATTAATAAATATATAGCAAATAATCAAAACTTCTCGTAGTTATTAGATTTTGTATTTATTGGTTATGTGTCTCATAGTTTGCATAACTCCACCACATATTTATTGAACTCACTTTATGATCACTTTCGTGTAAAATACTTAATTATTTCAAAGAAACTTCTAAATTCAGATTTATATTTCCACATATTAAGTGCTTTAAGTATCTAGCTAGCCACGCTCCTGATGATGATGATAATAATGCTAATATTAATGATTTAATAAAAATGTTGATATGAATAATAATGACTCGTTATAATAATGATAATATTAATTAAAATGTGTCTTTGGATTCTTTTTCGGATGCTTTTATTTTGAAATAAGGACCGGAAACTGGTCGACACCACCGTGAGCTTCGCACAAGCGGAAGAAACACAGTGACGCAATAGCAAGTCCGTGTTGATTATCGATTTATCGATTAATCGGTTAAACACCAATCGGCCTCTCGGTGTCCGTCCGCGCGACAAAGAACCGGTGTGACGAACCGGGTGAAGAACCACCGGATAAAGAACCGGAAACGGGACTTTGTAACTTCCGCTCCGCTCTTCGCTCGAGGCCTCGCGGATTCAGGCTCGTTTTTTACCCCGGACCGGGTTCAGGACCGGTTCTAGGAATGGGAGCCCACCGCAGCGAGGGGGGCCGGGACTGGCTGGTTCCGGACGGGCCGGAGCAGACGGAGCAGAGCCCGGTACGGACCACAGCTAACGGCGGCTAAAGCGCGATGCTAGCTGAGCCTGGGACGTTTTGTTTTATTGGTCAGATGATGTCACGTGACGTCGTACGTAAATATTATTATGACGCTGTGGATCCACGCGATGGTTGATCCATCTGTAAATAAACAAATAAATGATGAAATGTCTTTTATTTTATACAATACATTTATTTTTTGTGTGTACGTTTAATAAACTCTTTGATGACGTCATGTTTTTACCGTTTTTAATTATTTTTTTAATATTATAAAAAATATGATCTGCTTTGTGAATTAAATAATACATATTATATGTGATTAATTAATTGATCTATTCTCTCCAGAAGCCGTGGAACTTGATGATCAAACACAGACAGATACACAGACGAGGACGCCGCTCACACATGGCAGTCAGGTCAGTACTGGTTTACTGGTTTAGACCCAGTCCTACTGGTTTATACAGAGTCCTACTGGTTTAGACCCAGTCCTACTGGTTTAGACCCAGTCCTACTGGTTTATACAGAGTCCTACTGGTTTAGACCCAGTCCTACTGGTTTATACAGAGTCCTACTGGTTTAGACCCAGTCCTACTGGTTTATACAGAGTCCTACTGGTTTAGACCCAGTCCTACTGGTTTAGACCCAGTCCTACTGGTTTATACAGAGTCCTACTGGTTTATACAGAGTCCTACTGGTTTAGACCCAGTCCTACTGGTTTAGACCCAGTCCTACTGGTTTATACAGAGTCCTACTGGTTTAGACCCAGTCCTACTGGTTTATACAGAGTCCTACTGGTTTAGACCCAGTCCTACTGGTTTATACCCAGTCCTACTGGTTTATACAGAGTCCTACTGGTTTAGACCCAGTCCTACTGGTTTAGACCCAGTCCTACTGGTTTATACAGAGTCCTACTGGTTTAGACCCAGTCCTACTGGTTTATACAGAGTCCTACTGGTTTATACCCAGTCCTACTGGTTTATACAGAGTCCTACCGGTTTATACCCAGTCCTACTGGTTTAGACCCAGTCCTACTGGTTTATACAGAGTCCTACTGGTTTAGACCCAGTCCTACTGGTTTATACAGAGTCCTACCGGTTTAGACCCAATCCTACTGGTTTATACCCAGTCCTACTGGTTTAGACCCAGTCCTACTGGTTTATACAGAGTCCTACTGGTTTAGACCCAGTCCTACTGGTTTATACAGAGTCCTACTGGTTTAGACCCAATCCTACTGGTTTATACAGAGTCCTACTGGTTTAGACCCAGTCCTACTGGTTTATACAGAGTCCTACCGGTTTAGACCCAATCCTACTGGTTTATACCCAGTCCTACTGGTTTATACCCAGTCCTACTGGTTTATACAGAGTCCTACTGGTTTAGACCCAGTCCTACTGGTTTATACAGAGTCCTACCGGTTTAGACCCAATCCTACTGGTTTATACCCAGTCCTACTGGTTTATACCCAGTCCTACTGGTTTATACAGAGTCCTACTGGTTTAGACCCAGTCCTACTGGTTTATACCCAGTCCTACTGGTTTATACCCAGTCCTACTGGTGGTTTAGACCGAGTCCTACTGGTTTATACTGGTGGTGTTCACCCTGTCAGACCATTTAAACCACATAAACTCACATTTTATTACACTGACTGGAGAGCAATAAAAGATCTTCTTTTTTTTAAACTGGCTCCATCACACATAGATTTACAGGTTATTGATTATTTGATAGTCCACAGTGAAACTGAACACACTGGTGTGTGTCTGTTCATACTAGTTTAACTGTGTGTGTGTGTGTGTGTGTGTGTGTGTGTGTGTGTAGCTACACTGATCCTCAGGTGTCCATGGACCTGTTGAGGGCCGTGCTTCAGCCCAGCTTCAACGAGGAAATCATGGCTGTGTTCAGGAAGTACCACAAGGTCAGAGGTCACCGTTCAATTCATTTGTATTGCTCAATATCACAAAACAGTTGTAGCAACAGGTGTGGGAACAGATGTGTCGGTTTACGTTCTCATGTTGTTGCTTTTATTCCAGTTCTTTGAGAAAGCGGCGGAGAACGTGAAGGAGAACGCCGGTGACGACGTTCAGACCGACCAGCTGATCAGAGAGGCCTGTAGGAACGTTCTGGAACACGTGAGATCACTTCCTGTCCTCTAACCCGTGGCCCTGCCGGTCATGTGACACCCCCCTTTGTCCTCGCCTGTTTCACGTTGAATGTTCATGAAGAGACACCAGGTGTCATGCGACCGGCCGCTGGGTTCTGACCTCACGACCTTTGACCTCAGGGGTCTGTTGTGTCTCTGTGTGGTCACCGTGGTTTCTCTCTGATTTCATCCCCAGGCCAAACAGCTGTTTCCAGAGGCGGAGGTGAATAGGGCAAGGTCAGAGGTCGCCATCAAGGTAGGAACGGACCAATGAGAACCGCCGGAACGTGTTTTAACCTGGTCCGGTTCTGATCTGGTTCTTTGTGGCCCGTCAGAGGTCCAGACCCGCTGCTGATGAAGACTACAGTCAGAGAGGAAGCCCCGTCCCCAAGAAGGTACTGTCACCTCTGACCTCACAGGTGTTTGGCTCGTTCAGGTGACTTGTTGTTACTGAAAGGATCAAAACCAGTCTGCGTGAAGAGCTGTGCAGAGACGTGTACGATGTGTTCAAGTTCCATTCAGTAAAAAGGAGTGTTGGGCGGAAGGGAACGTCTAACGATGACGTTAGACTCTAACGTCATCGTTAGACGTTCAAATGTAACCCTGTAAAATTGAGTTCTCTGTGAGAAACTTGAATAAATACACTTGTTAAGACCTGTTTAACTTCCTAATACCAGCTTTAAGAAGCTTATGATAGATAATTAAACCTAGATATCAGGAAAGAGATATTGGGATCAGAACATTAATTGATTAGCCGTGATCATTGTGTCGACAGAGAAGGGCTCGTCCAGGTGCGGTGGCGGCCTCCGATCGACCTCACACCTTCTCCACGCAGTGAGTATCTAACAGCAGACAAATGACATCATCATCATCATCATCATCATCATCAGTATCCAGGTAGATCACCTGACACCTGTGTGACTGTCCTGTCCTCAGAGTGAAGCTCAAGTCGGAGCCGATCAAGAGAGAAGGACCGAAGGTGAGTCAGGAGGAGACGGCCCAATTAGAACCTCCGATGTTCGTCATCAAGACACCCGATTGGTCAGAAGTTGAATGTCCCGCCTTCTTTCTTACAAGGATCGGTGTATTAAATCTGACGAGCACACACACATTGTAAAGATGTGTGTGTAACCGAGCAGTTAGCTTATCAGATATTACCAGGCTAATCGTGTGTGTGTGTGTGTGTGTGTGTGTGTGTGTGTGTGTGTGTGTGTGTGTGTGTGTGTGTGTGTGTGTGTGTGTGTGTGTGTGTGTGTGTGTGTGTGTGTGTGTGTGTGTGTGTGTGTGTGTGTGTGTGTGTGTGTGTGTGTGTGTGTGTGTGTGTGTGTGTGTGTGTGTGTGTGTGTGTGTGTTATAGTGGGAGCCATCCAGACTGAATGAAAGCAGCACATTCGTTCTCGGCTCCAGAGCCAACAAGTGAGTCAACATGTAAACATTGTGTAATGTCAACGACGTGTAAACATGACATCCAACATGTCCGTCGGGTCGCACGGTCTGTTGAACAGGAAGTCATCGTGTGTTGTGATGTCACTGCAGGGCGCTGGGGATGGGCGGGACCAGAGGACGCATCTACATCAAACACGCCGATCTGTTTAAGGTGAACCGTCTTACAGTCGGCCACGACCTTTGACCTTTGCCTGCTACACTTTTAAACACTGCGTTTGCTTCAGTATGCAGCGGATGCCAAGGATAAGCAGTGGCTGGCAGAGAGACACCACATGAGAGCCACGGGAGGGAAGATGGTGAGAGGACGAGTCGTAAACATTAAGACGCTGAACTCTCTGACGGACGACTGCGGCACTTGAACGCATCGCGGCAAACGTGTGTTTTGTTTTTGTTTTCAGGCCTACCTGCTGATTGAGGAGGACATTCAGGATCTGTCTCGCAGCGACGAGTACAAGTGAGTCTGACGTTGCTCTTTCATCTGTGTACCAGCTCCACAGGTGTGTGTCTGTGGTTACCGTGGTAACAGCTGCGTGTGTGTATGTATTCAGGGACTGTGCAGACGTCAAGATGGACGAGTTGAAGCCGTTCTCAGTTCCTCTGTGGATAGTGGAGAAGATGCAGAGAGCCATGGAGGCTCAGAGAGACGCCGACCCCTGAAGCTGACCCCCATCAAATGCCCCCCCCCCCCCCCCCCTCAGTGATCATGTTGTTCTTGTTAATGCCGTTTAAAAAAAAAATGAAATAAAAGACAAACCCTGCATGTTGTGACATCACGTCTTTTATTTACAAAAATAAACCAATCATCAAACAGGGCAGTGACATCATCAAGGGGCGGGGCTTCACTCGATCCCTTCCTGTTTGTCCTTGATGGAGACTCTGAAGCGTTCCTCCAGCAGAGACAGCTCGCTGATGAGATCCGTGATGGCGTTCGTAAACGCTTCCTGTCAAAAGAAAGAGACGGATAAGCTGCTGGACCACGACTCATCTCAGGTGTGTGTTTACCTGTGGACTGTAGTCCTGTGTGTGTGTATTTACCTGTGGACTGTAGTCCGGTGTGTGTGTGTTTACCTGTGGACTGTAGTCCGGTGTGTGTGTATTTACCTGTGGACTGTAGTCAGGTGTGTGTGTTTGTTTACCTGTGGACTGTAGTCCTGTGTGTGTGTGTTTACCTGTGGACTGTAGTCCTGTGTGTGTGTGTGTGTTTACCTGTGGACTGTAGTCCGGTGTGTGTGTGTGTGTGTGTTTACCTGTGGACTGTAGTCAGGTGTGTGTGTGTGTGTTTACCTGTGGACTGTAGTCCTGTGTGTGTGTGTGTTTACCTGTGGACTGTAGTCCTGTGTGTGTGTGTGTTTACCTGTGGACTGTAGTCCTGTGTGTGTGTGTTTACCTGTGGACTGTAGTCCGGTGTGTGTGTGTGTGTGTTTACCTGTGGACTGTAGTCCGGTGTGTGTGTGTTTACCTGTGGACTGTAGTCAGGTGTGTGTTTACCTGTGGACTAGTCAGGTGTGTGTTTATCTGTGGACTAGTCAGGTGTGTGTGTGTGTGTATACCTGTGGACTGTAGTCAGGTGTGTGTGTGTTTACCTGTGGACTGTAGTCCTGTGTGTGTGTGTTTACCTGTGGACTGTAGTCCGGTGTGTGTGTGTTTACCTGTGGACTGTAGTCCTGTGTGTGTGTGTTTACCTGTGGACTGTAGTCCGGTGTGTGTGTGTGTGTTTACCTGTGGACTGTAGTCAGGTGTGTGTTTACCTGTGGACTAGTCAGGTGTGTGTGTGTGTGTATACCTGTGGACTGTAGTCAGGTGTGTGTGTGTGTGTGTTTACCTATGGACTGTAGTCAGGTGTGTGTTTACCTGTGGACTAGTCAGGTGTGTGTGTGTTTACCTATGGACTAGTCAGGTGTGTGTGTATGTGTTTACCTGTGGACTAGTCAGGTGTGTGTGTGTGTGTGTGTATGTGTTTACCTGTGGACTGTAGTCAGGTGTGTGTGTGTTTACCTATGGACTAGTCAGGTGTGTGCGTGTTTACCTGTGGACTGTAGTCAGGTGTGTGTGTGTTTACCTATGGACTAGTCAGGTGTGTGCGTGTTTACCTGTGGACTGTAGTCAGGTGTGGTCTGCACTCTGATGACGATCTTGTGTTCCAGAGGATGAGGAACTTTATAGCCAGCGAACAGAACCTGCGGATCCTTTAACAGCTGACTGACACAAACATGGTCGGACGTTATTACCTCATAAGACGGTTGTGAAACACTTGGAAACACAGCGTTGTAATATAACGTGTAAGCTACCATATTTAGTTACTTTAACAGCTCCCGAGGAAGCAGTGTTCCAGTGTATGTGTCTGGGGCTTTTATTGTGAAGGACAAAACGGAAAGAGACAAAGAGGGCCATTGTGCTGAGTGGGTGTTGTTGCCTTCTTGTGCAGAATATTGTGTTACTATTATAAAATAGAGGCGCAGCATAGCCCTCGGCTACATAATGTAATCGATCATAAACTGTATTTTTGTAAAAAGTCAAAATGTACATAATGTAGTTTTGAATAAATCTGCCTAATTGATCCTTTTGAGTCAACACCGGTCCCGACGATCTGATCCTTTCACAATAAGAGCCTGTCGCCTGCATCAGAAGTTTACTGTATAAAATAGAGGACAAATACACCAATAAAAACTAATAAATATCCAGCGGCGGCCCCTGCCGATACTCTGCTCCTCCTCCTCCCGGTGTATCGATCCCGTGACGTAATGAGTTAGTGTTTGACCGCGTGGCCTCTTACGCTCTGATGATGTTCCCCAGCGTGTGGTCCTCCTTGTTCAGCGTGAACAGGCACGCGTTGGGCACCTTGGTGTCCTTGCTGATGCTGATCTTCTTCTCTCCTTCGAACAGGAGGAACGACTCGAAGGCAGGAGGCGCGTTCATGGTCCTGAGCTGAGCGGCGGGCGCGGAACGGAGGCGGCCGGAAACGCGGTTCCTTCAAAACAAGACGACTTCCGGCTTCTTCTTCAGCTTCTTGCGGTTACCGCCCCCTGCTGCTCAAAACACACCAGCAATATTATATATATTATACTTTTAAACATAGCTTTATAAGAGTCAAATTAATATTAATATTATATATATCTTATAAGAGTCCAAATAATAACATTATGATCCTATTATATATATTATACTCTCACATTATAAGAGTCCAAATAATATAAATATAATCATATTACATATATTATACTCTCATATCATAAGAGTCCAAATAATATTAATATTATCATTATATATATAAATTATACAATATATATATTATAATAATATGATCATATTATATATATATTATACTCACATTATAAGAGTCCAAATAATCTATAGAAACAATACCCAGCACATACTATCCAACCTGCTTTTCTTAGTTGTTATGCACCTTTCACAAAGTCAAATTCCTTGTATGCGTAATGCACGTGGCCATAAAAAACAGAGCAGCTTCTTTCCTCAGTCTGTGAGACACAGAAATAAAATAAGTTAAGATAAAAATAGAACTTTATTAATCTCGAAAGAAATTGTTGTCCCATAGCTTCAAAATAGCAAAAAACAATTAAAAAAAATATATAAACATGTATGAACAATATAATAACAATTATTAAGTATACATTGAATAATACTGACAATGTTGCAAAAGAGAACAGGGTAGCAATAAGAGTAAGGTAAATAAATAAAGTTAAAAAAAATCAATAATTAAATACAGAAGAGAACAATATAGATGTTTATAACTAGTGCTACTAACACCGGTGCCTAATAGACACTAAATACTGAGCATGAAGAGCATGAAATCCATCCCACATATAATATAGTGCTTCTCTTATGTAACACAATGGGACTACAAACTGCCGTTGGTTGCATTTAATACATTTTATTGTTATATCATTATTATTACCATTGTTATTATCAGTGTTATTGTTGCTGTTTGTATATATATATATTCTACATGCCCCCAAAATAAATAAGCAAATACATAAATAAGTATATAAATCAAACACAAAAAGTTAGTTTTTGACTCCGTGACGCGTTCGTGAAACGCAGTTCCGGGGAAGTTCCTCTTGTCCAATCACATCGCTGCTCCCTCCGCGCACCCTCTTCTCATTGGCTAGCCGCGGGCAGTTTGTTTTTGAACGCCGGGCGCCGATTGGCTCCGCGTGCGAGGAAGCGCCGGTTTAAACAAGGGGGGGCGGGAGCGAACTCAGTTTGAATCAGCAGCTCGAGCCGCGAACACCCCGACGCCCCGACACGGTGAGTCCCGCAGGTAGAGCGCTCACCTGGTGTATACGTGTGGTGCGCGTGTGGCTGTCCAGACCCGGCGGCGGCGCGTCTCCTTTCCGCTTTAAAATAAACGCCAACCGTCAAGGTAATCCTCCGCGGCTACAACTTCCGGTGGCGAATGCCTCACACGTGACGACAGCTGCTGTTGGCTCGCGACGATTTAAAGGGATAGTCCCCCCCCCCCCCCCTCCAGCTCGTTGTGAATGCCGGTGCATCAGTGTCTTTGTCCCGCTGTGGTCCCGGTCCGTCGGTCTTGACCTGCCCTCTTTTTCTCGTTTGTCCCAGCAGAATTGAACGCACCATTTGTTGTCGTCGCACCCATGGCCTCCCAGAACATGGACCCCGCAGCGGCCGCAGCCTCGTCCACGGCCGCGCTGAAGGGCAGCGAGAGCGGCGGCAGCGCGGCCAGAAGCTCGGTGTCCAAACGGTGAGAGACGCGAGCCCAGCGACCGGTGCTCTCCAGGGACGCTGTACGGAGCCACAAGCTCACTGTCTGTATGCCATAGTTCAGTTATTGGAGATCATTTACTGTTAAAAAATATATATATTATTATTTATAATATATTTTGGAACTTGTTTATTTTGTTACTATGTCTCTTGTTTGCATTATTCCTATGTTGCTGGAAATCCTGCACATTTCCCCACTGCGGGACTAATAAAGGATTATCTTGAATTACTTCAGTGGGAGACACTAATGAACAATGTTTTTATAGCTCTAAAGCCTGTAATTTACTAATGTTATATATTCACTTATTGATAATTAATTAACAGTAATAATTACTGATGTGTTTCATGTATTCTGTTCATGCTGAGACGAAGTCAATACATTTAAATTGATATATAAAGATGTGGGTCAATGCAACACCATAACGGTGAAGTTGTCCCTGTGTGTCTGCAGGCTGCAGCAGGAACTCATGACTCTGATGGTGAGTTTATATCCTAAGACGTATGCTTTATAAATATACGTGTGACGTCACGTGGCTAGTCATTCGCTCCGATGATGAGGTGATGACATCACGTGACCTCTCTCTGTGTTGTCGGTGCAGATGTCGGGCGATAAGGGGATCTCGGCGTTTCCAGAATCGGACAATCTCTTCAAATGGATCGGGACCATCGACGGCGCTAATGGGACGGTATGTACGCACGGAGAGCCGCGATTGGCTGATAATCATGTGGTGTCAGAGCTGCACCGTAAACACTCCCAGTCCGATGACCTCATGGGGAAACATGAAGCCTTGTGAGAGGTGACGCTTAGAAAATAATAATACAAGTTTACTGTTCGTGTTTCAGGTGTACGAGGGTCTCCGGTACCGGTTGTCTCTGGAGTTTCCTGCCGGTTACCCGTATCAGGCGCCGCGTGTGAAGTTCGTCACGTCCTGTTTTCATCCCAACGTGGACGGACAAGGTTTCATCTGCCTCGACATCCTGAAGGACAAGTGGTCAGCGCTCTACGACGTTCGCTCCATCCTGCTGTCCATCCAGAGCCTGTTGGGAGGTAACGTGGTCTCGCCCTGGTATTGACCGCGATATTTAAACGTCGTTATGTAGCTCATGGGGAGAGTTACTGTGAAGCCGTGTCAAAATGTTGATGCCCTTTTTTGTAAACGAAAAGTTGATGTTTGTTTCAGAACCGAACAACGAGAGTCCGTTGAACACAACCGCCGCTGAACTCTGGGACGACCAAGAAGGTAAGAGGCTGCTGTTGCGTTCGCTGGCATCACGTCAGAAGGCTGTTGCGTTCGCTGGCATCACGTCAGAAGGCTGTTGCGTTCGCTGACATCGCGTCAGAAGGCTGTTGCGTTCGCTGACATCACGTCAGAAGGCTGTTGCGTTCGCTGGCATCGCGTCAGAAGGCCGTTGCGTTCACTGACATCGCGTCAGAAGGCCGTTGCGTTCGCTGACATCACGTCAGAAGGCGGTTGCGTTCGCTGACATCGCGTCAGAAGGCTGTTGCGTTCGCTGACATCGCGTCAGAAGGCGGTTGCGTTCGCTGACATCGTGTCAGAAGGCGGTTGCGTTCGCTGACATCACGTCAGAAGGCCGTTGCGTTCACTCACATCGCGTCAGAAGGCTGTTGCGTTCGCTGACATCACGTCAGAAGGCCGTTGCGTTCACTCACATCGCGTCAGAAGGCTGTTGCGTTCGCTGACATCACGTCAGAAGGCTGTTGCGTTCGCTGACATCGCGTCAGAAGGCTGTTGCGTTCACTGTCATGTCTTTACAACTTCCTGGTCCATGACATTATGAATACAGTTCAATAAACCTACGTTGGGGATCAGCAGCAGGTCGGACAACCACCTTGACCTACCTGCTGCTGGAAAGAGTATTGCGCAATGTTTTACCCTCCAATGAGCGCCCTTCCTCGTCGCTTTCTAGCAACGTCTCCAGAAGGCAGCAGCTGCTTCACTGTACATCAGATGGGGAGCAGGGGCTGATGGGAGTTATATTCCTAATCGCTGTTCTTTCTCTTTCAGCCTTTAAAAATCATCTACATTCGACCTTCAAGAATTGAAGCAGCTCCACGTTTTAGTCTTCTTCTTCTTCTTCTTCTTCTTGTTCTGTCCATTTGCCTTCTGTGTTTGTAAAATATTTTTATGTTTGTCCACCTTGCTGTATCAATAAAGTTCTTAATTCAACACACGTGCACTGACGCTTTATTTATACGTTAAACTGTAGAAATGAAATGTATCGTAAGTATAAGATCATTATTAAATAAATGTAATTTATTTTTAATAAGTCCGTCCAGCTGTTGCTTCTCAGACCGAACCTCCAATTAAATTGATCTGTTTTAATGTTTGTTCACCAGCTGCTGTTTCTCCACAAATATTAGCTTTATAGCTAATTTAGTTTTATAGCTTCGTCTGAACTTTTCCTAAATGTCAGTCAGCTTCTGGACGGAAGTGTAATATCTGATCTTTTAATAATTTAGAAAATATTGAAGCTGATTTGTGAGAACGAGCTTTACGTTTATTCTTTGGAATCCAACTATGAAATATTTTGATGTCAATTTTTAAATTCATTTATGGCTAAACACACCAACATGATCAACTAACTGGTGTTTTTAGTCAGATTTTATTTTTAAGACTGGAGGAAAATAACATTTTAAGGCTAAAATTGTATATTGAAAGGGGTTTTAAGAATAAAGTGGACAATTAATCAGCATTTATTAAGACTTTCTCACATTACTAATTTATCAATTGACTAACTATTTCGTTGAAATAAAAACAGGCTGATAAAGACAGGCCTTTATTTCTAATTCCCTCATAAGTATTGTTCATACATGAGTATGAAGCATAGTTCCCCATTGCACTTAAAGGTACAGCATTACGTTAATAGACATTCCCGTTACAGTAAAGTCAGAAGCAAAATCTGAACTCAAAACTATAGATGTCAATTTACTTGTCCCAGAGGGATATTTGTTCAAAGCCAGGACACTGAAACATATGATGTACATATTGCGTCATGCATAAACACAGATATACATATCATCGTATTAGACGTATAAATGCGTCTGTGTTTTGAAAAGCGCTATGTAAATTAAATATTATTATTATATCAAGAACTACAATTTCCTTGTTAAGCCGCTCCACTGCAGCTGCTTCCGGACGGTTCTCCCGGACCTGATCGAGTGACTCCTGTCTGGAGATGCAGGGCCATTAATCCTTGTAGAAGAGGATCGGGTCGTCTTGGTTCCCGTCAGTTTTCACAAACGGTCCACAAACTCAAAGACTTTCTGATCATATTCATGTCCAGTTTTTCCCTGCCCCCGCCTCCGGGTTGATCTTTATTCTCATATTTGTTACTTTTAACTCAAATTATTTAGATTTCTCTTATGGATTCTTAACATCTCGAAGCAGTGGTCGTAGTCAAATTATGAACAATTAAGTTTATTTGTGTAACATGAATGGTTCATGCATAATTATGAGTATCCTGTAATGTTGTCAGGTATGTTTAATCCAGGCGATGTCAGATGTGACTTGGCCTCCTCCCCCCTCTACCTGACGCAGCCCAATCCACAGCACGGAGGCTGGCAGCAGGGCATTTTGTTGTTAGAGACGACTTCAACCTCCATCAGGTCCTCCAGGGTATAATCCGGTTGTTCCAGTTCAACGCAAGCTTCGGCCCATGCTGGCTGGGTCGCCTCCACCGACCAGAATGCAACAGGAACCTGCAGAACACAACGTAAAGTTGAAACAAGACACGACTCAAGGCAAAACCACTCAAGGTACAAGCCTCTCCACCCGGTACAAGACACTCCTCCAGGGTACAAGACACTCCTATGGGTTAAAACACTCCACCAAGATACAGGCACTACTCCAGAAAACAAGACACTCCACCAGGTACAGGTGGTGCAGATACAAGACAGGTACTTGAATCGGTTCTACCTTCAGACCTTTGCCCGGTCTGCAGGTGAAATCTTTTGATGTTCAATCTGTTCTAAACAGATGTTCTTCTCTCTGCATCCGTCTCACCCTCAGCTGCATCTCACTCAGCATTGCCTCCAATGCTGCAATGTGATTGCTCAGATCTGGGCTTGGCTGCTCCTCCAAGGTGAGCCATGGCACCTGGATGGAAGCCACTTGAGCTGCCACGCCCACCACGCCATCCATACATCCTGGAGAGAGGCAGGTGAGAGGTTCAACGTTAGTGGAATACATAGTATCAGATCGGACTGTACTGATCCATTATCCTTTTTTTCCAGGGATCCTTGAAATAGGTTCCAGTGGTTTTAAAGGAGGTTGTTGGTCTTTGTGGACGTTACAATCCTTAAAGAGGATAAACCTTCAAATGTTGGAGGATTTATTGTGGCGGTAACAGTAACCTTTCAAGGATGTATCACTGAGGAGGCTCTTTGAGACCTTGAAGAGTGAAAAACGGTCCAGAAGGAGGTACATGGACTGATTGAGGGAAAGGTATCCTTGAGAATATTCCAGTTACCTTGAGGAGGTTTAAGAAGTGTCAGTGGTCCTCAATAAGATTGTAGGGGTGGTCCTTAAAGGATTTGCTGTACTCATTACTGCCATTCTTGAGGTGGTCTACAAGGCTTGAGAGGTATTTAGATATCCTTTAGAAAGTTGCCTCGATCCAAGGGTAGGTTCAATCCTTTTGAGGATTTCAGAAAAAATGTACCTTTCGAGAGGTTCTGGGGGTCATTTGTACAATGTAGATATCTAGAGCTTGAGGAAATTCCAGTACTTCTCATGGAGATTGTAGGGGTTCCTGAATATAGGACACAGTGAAGGAGTTCCAGTTTTTCTTTACGAGCTTTTAGGTCATTTTAAGAAGGCTTTGGGACCATTGAGTTCTGGTGGTCTATGAGGAGGTTGGAAGAGTCCTAAATGTGTTTCTATCCTTCTACGGTTTGAGGATCTTTTGAAAATGTACCAGATACTTTTAAGGAGTTTCTGTGGTAGTTTGAACAAGTGGTATCCCAGAGACGGTTCTGTAGGTCCTTAAAGAATGCTTAAGGGGTTGTCAAACACTCAGCAATTCGGTGGGAAGGAAGGAAAGAAAGGAGGTAAGGAAGGAAGGTTAGGAAATAAGGAAGGAATACCAGTGGAAAAGGTAGGAAGCATAGGTAACACACAGCTCAGCCAATCACAAAGCTTCCACAGGAAATGAAGGACATCAGCTGACCTGTATTGACTAACGAGCGCCTGCTGTTGCGCTGGGTCAGAGGAAACTGTCCAATCAGATTGCAGGCCTTACGGAGGTCAAACAGGAAGTTCTCTATCGCCGACAGGAAGAGAACCCACAGACGCTCTGATGCCTGTCTGTCCTCCACACCTGAGGGGTCACAGTCTGACAGGAGATGCATCAGACGCTGGGACAGACCTGCAGGTACACAGACAGACAGTCACAGGTGAGAGACAGACGGGCAGACAGGTGTACGAACGGGTGTTTCGTTTGGATCGTTTCTTTCCTACCGCTGCAGATACGGTATGCGAGGGCTCTCGTCTCGTCCATCTCGTCTCGCAGGAAGCTGCCGTCCGCTGAGCTACCGAGTGACGCCGCCAGCTGCTGGAAACAGGAAGTGACCCGAGCGAGCGCCTCCTGAGCGCGCTCACACTCGCCCTGCTGCCGCCGCCGCACCGCCAACTCGTCAACCGAACGACGCCAACGGCTCATGATGTCATCGCCTTCCCGCCGGGGAGCAGGACAGGTGTACAGATCTGTTATCGTTGTCTGAGGGTATTTATTATTGATTTTAATCCAAGATGGGTTGATTTATTAAAAACACTGATTAAAAACTACCTGAGAACGTTTAATGTCAATGTCACTGTTTGCGTAGTTACGGCGGTTGGCCTGTAGAGGGCAGCTTTAAACATGGGAGGTCAGTGTCATCGGAGCTGAAATTTTGAACATCATATTAAAAGAAAATACATTGAAATCATGAAATGTATTTTCCTGTAAAGAAGATATCTCAGTAAAACAGTAATTATTGGTCTATGTTATGTGAGATTCAGGTATTTAACAGACCCTTTGTACGGGATCACTTTATTATACTTGACTTCTAACTTTATCTTTAACCTAAATCAGTTTGACACCATGATGTAGGCTTCAAATGCATATTGTAGACTTTTCTGTCTATAGCTTCTCTCTGACATCACGTTGAGTTTTTTCAAAAATGTATGATATGTATTAGTTTCTATTGATCCTGGTGCCATTCATATTGAAAATCCATAATGTGTGTCCACAAAGCATCTGTGAAACATCCGTCTTCAGAGCTTCAAGCTGCAACTGGGTGTTAAGCTGCTCTTTTTAAACTGTAACAAATATAAATGTAAACCTTAAGAGGTTCGATTAGTAAATCAAAGGTGGAGTAGGATTTCTATAATCTGGCAACCCACAAGTTACTCCTAATAAATGCCTCTTTACTGATAAAGCCTCAGTAAATCTGATGTATTATTCACTAATAAAACAAGTAACAACTTATTAACAGCTTTTAAACTTGTTATAATCAGAAACTTATCAAGACATAGTGTGGTAAAGATGACCTAGTAGAGGAAGAGGACAGCAATGATTTAAATCTGCGATATAAACAATATATTAGTAATTTACAGATTTATAATGTTTAAAAGGTTGTCATCGAGACATAAGAGAGTTCAGGATTCAAGAGGACGTTTTGAAGGTGGGTGTCCTACCTGCTGCTGATCCCGACTCATCAACCTTCTCCTCCTTCTGTATTGCAGGACTGTGCGATGTCAGGCAGGTTTCTATAAACATTCTTCTTCTCCTCTCAGGGGAGTCAGTGCGTTTTAATTAACGCCAGCTGAGGTACTCCCAGGAGCCTCTTTATTTTACCCCCAGCTCTGTCTTGCAGGCAAACCTCTGCGTCAGGGATTCACCTGTCCAGGTAGACTGGGTCACGTCAGGGTTATTTATAGGCAGATGGACCCAGGTGCTGTTGTTCTAGTCTTTTCCATCCCTTCAATGCTGCTGTCGTCACTTTAAAGATGTTTGTTAGCATTCATGGTTGTTTCTGAAAAACTATTTAATCTTCAGATTCATGCTCTTCACAGGTGTTCCCAGGTGAATTTGAAAGACAAACTGATTGATTATTTGCCTGAAGAGGCAGAGCACATGAAGTTCACACTTTCCCCAGGTAGCCAATCTAATCAAGCAAGAGGCAGGCTTTACTAAACTCCTCCACTTCCTTTTTCCGATTCTGCCGAGTGAAGCCGATGTGTAAGTGTCTTAAAACGTGCCTTCTGTCTCCTGGAAAATCAGGCACATCTTGTCTCAAAAAGATGCAGAAAAGCTGGTTCACACGTTTGTTACTTCCAGACTAGATTACTGCAACTCCTTATTATCAGGCTGCTCTAATAAGTCTCTTAAGTCCCTCCAGTTGATCCAGAATGCTGCAGCTCGTGTACTCACAAAAACTAAGAAAAGAGATCACATGACTCCTGTATTAGCTGCTCTGCACTGGCTCCCTGTAAAATCAAGAATCACATTTAAAATTCTTCTCCTCACCTACAAAGCCTTGATTGGTGATGCACCATCATATCTTAAGGAGCTTGTAGTACCATATTGCCCCACTAGAGAGCTGCTCACTAAATGCGGGGCTACTTGTGGTTCCTAGAGTCCTACAAAGTAGGATGGGAGCCAGAGCCTTCAGTTATCAAGCTCCTCTTTTATGGAACCAGCTTCCACTTTCAGTCCGGGAGGCAGACACAGTCACCTCATTCAAGAATAGACTTAAGACTTTCCTCTTTAATAGTGCTTATAGTTAGGGCTGAATCAGGTTTGCCCTGGTCGAGCCCCTTGATATGCTGCTATAGGCTTATAGGCTGCTGGGGGATGTTTTAGGATACACTGAGCACCTCTCTCCTCTTCTCTCGCTCCTTATGGATGAATTTACATCTCTCCATTGCACCTTATTAACTCTGCTTCCTCCCCGGAGTCGTTGTGACTTCACGTCTCATTGGGTCCATTGGACCTGGAGGTGTCTGATGCTGGTGAGCCGGCCTCCCGCATTGGCCCTGCTGATGCGCCGCCCCCTCCTCTCTACCTCCTTCTGTTTCATTGATTGGAGTTCCATTCATACATTGTCATATTCATGTAATGTGTTTATGTAACTTTGTAAATGCTGTTCATCTGGTCACATGACATCTATTCTTCTGTCCATCCGGGGAGAGGGATCCTCCTCTGTTGCTCTCCTGAAGGTTTCTTCCCTTTTTTCCCTGTCAAAGGTTATTTTTGGGGAGTTTTTCCTGATCCGATGTGAGGTCAAAGGTCAGGGAAGTCGTATGTGTACAGATTGTAAAGCCCTCTGAGGCAAATTTGTAATTTGTGATATTGGGCTATACAAAATAAACTGAATTGAATTGAATTGAATTCATGTACTCATGTGTTTTCAGCTTCGCTCAGAGACAACATGGCTTCCAGATTGAAGGAGGATCTCTGCTGTCCGGTCTGTCAGGAAGTCTTTAGAGATCCCGTTGTCCTGTCCTGTAGCCACAGCTTCTGTAAAGACTGTCTGAAGAGATGGTGGAGAGAGAAACCAACTCAGGAGTGTCCAGTTTGTAAGAGAAGATCTTCAAAGTCAGATCCACCTAGTAACCTGGTGCTAAAGAACCTGTGTGAGTCCTTCTTAGACGAGAAAGACCAGAGAGCTCCAGAGACTCTCTGCAGTCTGCACTCTGAGAAACTCAAACTCTTCTGTCTGGACCATCAGCAGCCGGTGTGTGTCGTCTGCAGAGATTCAGAGAAACACACCGACCACAGAATCAGACCCATCGATGAAGCTGCTCCACAACTCAAGAAGAAACTTCAGGAAGCTCTGGAGCCCTTAAAGGAGAAGTTAAAGGTTTTAGAACAAGTCAAAGGAAACTGTGATCAAACAGCAGAACACATGAAGGTCCAGGTCCGACGAGCAGAGAGACAGATTCAGGATCAGTTTAAGAAGCTCCACCAGTTTCTAGAGGAGGAAGAGGAGGCCAGGATATCTGCTCTGAGGGAGGAAGAGGAGCAGAAGAGTGGGGTGATGAAGGAGAAGATGGAGGCTCTGAGCAGAGGGATAGCAGCTCTTTCAGACACAGTCAGAGCCACAGAGGACGAGCTGAGAGCTGAAGACGTCTCGTTCCTCAACAACTACAAGGCTGCAGTGGAAAGAGTCCAGCAGCGCCCCCTGCTGGAGGATCCACAGCTGCTCTCAGGAGCTCTGATAGACGAGGCCAAACACCTGGGCAACCTGACCTTCAACATCTGGAGCAAGATAAAGGACCTGGTCTCCTACGCTCCTGTGGTTCTGGACCCAAACACTGCTCATCCAGGACTCCTCCTGTCTGAAGACCTGACCAGTGTGACATGTGGACAGAGACAGAAGCTTCCTGATAATCCAGAGAGGTTTGATGGATTCTGGTCTGTTCTGAGCTCTGAGGGCTCTGGGACTCACAGCTGGGATGTCGAGGTAGGAGACGATACCGGCTGGTTTCTGGGTGTGTTAGCAGAGTCCGTCCAGAGGGAGGAACTCATACAGTCTGGTTTATGGACAATAGGGTTGTATGAAGGTGAATACTCATCGCGGTCACCATCAGGTCCAGTCACTGATCTCGTCGTGCAGAAGAAGCCTCAGAGGATCAGAGTGACTCTGGACTGGACCGGAGGAACGCTGTCGTTCTCTGATCCTGAAACTAACACACACATTCACACCTTCACACACTCTTTCACTGAGAGGATGTTCCCATTCTTTGACACTAAAGATAAAGTGAATATATTACCAATGAAGGTCAGTGTGACAGTGGAACAGAGCAGTTAGAGATAATGAGGATGATAATATTATGATATATATGGTTTTTCAATGAATTTAACCTGTTGAGCTGCACCTGTCCTCCTGCTGTTTTATTAATACAAAGACATGTTTATCTAGGTTTCATTCTGGTTTTTATTTCTCTTTTCACAGTAATTTACAAATACCTGTACATTTTGATTACAATAAGTTAGTGTAATTATAGGATACAGGAGAGTATATTGTACCCAGTCTTGCCGGTGGAACTACTGCCAGTAAAGTTTTGTCATGTTTGAATGACATCAGAAAATATCTGGATGACTCAGTCGCTCTACTGTTTTGATCCAGCAGAGGCACTGTAAATGAGCAAACCGGTTCTCACTATCAGTGTTCCAGCATGAAAAGCATTCAGCGACACTCCGCATGAAGCCTAGAGCCTGAAGCCTGAAGCCTGAAGCATGAATCATGAAGCCTAAAGCCTGAAGCATGAAGCCTAAAGCCTAAAGCCTAAAGCCTGAAGCATGAAGCCTAAAGCCTAAAACCTGAAGCATGAAGCCTAAAGCCTGAAGCCTGAAGCATGAAGCCTAAAGCCTAAAGCCTAAAGCCTGAAGCATGAAGCCTAAAGCCTGAAGCCTGAAGCATGAAGCCTAAAGCATGAAGCATGAAGCCTAAAGCATGAAGCATGAAGCCTAAAGCCTGAAGCATGAAGCCTAAAGCCTAAAGCCTGAAGCCTGAAGCATGAAGCCTAAAGCATGAAGCATGAAGCCTAAAGCATGAAGCATGAAGCCTAAAGCATGAAGCATGAAGCCTAAAGCCTAAAGCCTGAAGCCTGAAGCATGAAGCCTAAAGCATGAAGCATGAAGCCTAAAGCATGAAGCATGAAGCCTAAAGCCTAAAGCCTGAAGCCTGAAGCATGAAGCCTAAAGCCTGAAGCCTGAAGCCTGAAGCATGAAGCCTAAAGCCTGAAGCCTGAAGCCTAAAGCCTGAAGCCTGAAGCCTAAAGCATGAAGCATGAAGCCTAAAGCCTAAAGCCTGAAGCCTGAAGCATGAAGCCTAAAGCCTGAAGCCTGAAGCATGAAGCATGAAGCCTAAAGCCTAAAGCCTAAAGCCTGAAGCCTGAAGCATGAAGCCTAAAGCCTGAAGCCTGAAGCATGAAGCATGAAGCCTAAAGCCTAAAGCCTAAAGCATGAAGCCTAAAGCCTGAAGCCTGAAGCCTGAAGCCTGAAGCCTGAAGCCTAAAGCCTAAAGCCTGAAGCCTGAAGCATGAAGCATAAAGCAAGACCTCTCACCTCTGTCCTTATCCTTTACACTAGAGCCTCCTCTCTCCTCTGTCCTTATCCTTCACACTAGAGCATCCTCTCTCCTCTGTCCTCATCCTTCTAGACCTTTCTGCTGCCTTTGACACAGTGAACCACCAGATCCTCATGTCCTCCCTCCAGGACCTGGGTATCTCAGGCTCTGCGCTCTCCCTCTTCTCATCCTACCTCACCGACCGCACTTACCGGGTAACCTGGAGAGGATCTGTGTCTGAGCCTTGTCCTCTCACTACTGGGGTCCCTCAGGGCTCAGTCATGGATCCCCTTCTCTTCTCTCTGGACACTAACTCTCTCGGCTCTGTCATTCTCTCGCATGGCTTCTCCTAGTATAGCTATGCTGATGACACCCAACTGATCCTGCAGCACCTCTACAACCTGAGCCTGAGACAGGAGGAGGTCCCGGTGCTGTGGATAACACATTGTGCCTGGTCCCTGTTCCAAAGAAGTCAACTTCACCTGACCTCAAGGACTTCAGACCAGTTGGCCTCACATGCCATGTGATGAAGGTGCTGGAGAGGCTGGTCTTGGCCCACCTTTGACCTCAGGTGAAATCCTCATTCTACCCTCTGCAGTTTGCTTACCAGCCTCGTGTGGGAGTGGATGACGCCACCATCTACCTGCTGCAGCGAGCTCAGTCCACCTGGTTCTTTGGGAGTTTTTCGTGATCCGATGTGAGGTTAAAGGTCAGGGATGTTGTATGTGTACAGATTGTAAAGCCCTCTGAGGCTAATTTGTAATTTGTGATGGACTATACAAAATAAACTGAACTGAATACATAGAGATAGAAAATAATGTTGGGCTTAAGATCAAGCCCTGAACTTATACTGTTCTAACAACAGTATCTGTAACAGTAGTAACAGAAATGTTAACACTAGTTATTGTATTAACACTAATCAGTAATACTAATTACTAATCAGTAAACAGTGGTAATATATGCAAAGCTAAAAAATCTGCAATGAGTCATATTTCAGTGTCTGTAGTTTATTCAATGTTTTAATGGAGCACACACTGCACATGCTCCACCCACTACAAAGACAGGAAGTGACAACAGCTGTTGCAGGCTAGCCGACCAACAGTGTTCTCCTCCTCATCATTATAGCCTTCATCATCATCATCATCATTCATCAAATATCAAATCAAACAATAGCACTTTATAAAGACAGAAAACTTAAAGGAACAGTCCAACAGCTCATTAAATCATCTTGTTCTGTTGTGTCTGAGGGAAACTGTTAGCTTAGCACAAAGAGTGGCTAGCAGGGGGAAACTGTTAGCTTAGCACAAAGGGCTGCAAGCAGGGGGAACTGATAGCTTAGCACAAAAAGTGGCTAGCAGGGAGAAACTTTTAGCTTAGCACAAAGGGCTGCAAGCAGGGGGAACTGTTAGCTTAGCACAAAAAGTGGCTAGCAGGGAGAAACTTTTAGCTTAGCTCAAAGAGGCGCTAGTAGGGAGAAACTGTTAGCTTAGCAACAAGAGTGGCTAACAGGAGGAAACTAATAGCTTAGCACAAAGGGCTGAACATTTAGCTTAGCACAAAGGGCTGCAAGCAGGGGGAAACTGTTAGCTTAGCAAAGGGCTGAACACTTAGCTTAGCACAAAGGGTGAAAGCAGGGGGAAACTGTTAGCTTGGTTCATTTAAAAGGAAAACTGTTCATGAAGTCTCCACCGCAGCACTGTGGTAAGACATCCGTGTTGGTTGTTAATTATTATTTAACATTCACAGAAGACACGTCGTGAAAAACATCCGCAAACGTGATCTCTGCCCCCACAGTGTTGTTTCCTGTCAACAACATCTCACCGATTATTGTGTTTATGTCACTGACACAAACATGTGAATGTGTAAAGATTCAGAAAAGTTACAGTTACAACCGAATAAAATACATTCGTACACCCAGTTCATTAAAAGTTATTCATTGTATTTTAGCAAACCGCGACAAATACACAACCATGTAGCTAATTTAGACTTAATTATGATATTTAATAAGGCATCTTGGAATAATATGTGAGTACCTGTGAGTTAGAACAACGCAATGTTTTCCTTTTCTTTATATTCTGCCTACATTGTGGGAATACAGTTCCACAGGAAGCCATGGCTTTGATGGAGCTCGGCTAACAGTCCCCTCTATTTCCAGTCTTTGTGCTAAGCTAGGCTAACAATCCTGGACCTCTGTTTGTACTGGAGTGTGAAGAAAATAGAGAACAAGTGCATTTAATGAACGTCGGTTACATATTCACACATAATAAACGGTTACATGTTATGTTTTCAACATGGTTAATTGGTGTTATTTAAAGTCTCTTTCAGTCTGCACAGTACAGTGGGGTCAGTCTACAACAGCTTCAATGTTCACAGACAGAAGCCTCCTCTGATTGGCTGACGGGTGTCCTGTGACACCAGCTGACAGTTTGGATCCTTCTGTTGTTTCCGAATATAAAAGAAAACAGCTTGTTCGTAGTTTGTCCAGCAGGAGGCGACAAAGAGAAAAAACCTTCACAGTAAAACATAAGCGAGAGAGAGAGAGAGAGATAAACTCCGCCTCTTCTCTGCGATGATGTCATCACCTGGTCCTAGTCTGATTGGCTGTAGCCACAGGAGGGAGGGGGGGTGGGGGTTATGCTGGTATTCAGAGGAGGGCGGAGTCAGAGTGGACAGGTGTGTCAGTGTTTGATGGGTCCGTCTATAAGTGAGTGATTCTGTTGTCCCTTTGTTGTTATTGTGGTTCTGATGTTGTTCTTGTTGTTTTTCTCAGGCCTACACCTCAGAGCAGGATTTGGGATTAGAGAGGTTATGACAGTGGTTCACTTCTTACTGGGCTAGGAGACACGTCTAGGAGACACGTCCAGGAGGTTAGGTGTGATAGCAGATGTGTGTGTGTGTGTGTGTGTGTGTGTGTGTGTGTGTGTGTGTGTGTGTGTGTGTGTGCGTGTGTGTCATTTAGCTCGGATGTCTTCGGAGGGCGAGACTGCCAAAGCTCTTTGGCCTTCGATGGCGGTTTTGAATTATATTATATATTTTATATTTGTCTGTTCCACACAGCTTCGGGGTTCCCATCGACACCAAAAGATGAATAAAGTATATAATCTACTCTATAAGAACACATAAACACGTCCATGTAATTATAGCCTGGTGGTATTATCGTACGGGCCGCCGGTTCTGGTGCGGTGTGTTGTTGCGTTGTTGCGGTGACTCGTTTTGTTGCTGGTTCTGGTCGCACTACTGTTGTTGTTGTTGTTGTTGTTGTTGTTGACTCTCTGTCACGGCAGCGCGTGCGTGCGCGCGGCGAGCGCCTCCATCAGCTCGTGGCACAGACACTGACAGAAGCCGTAGAGGACGAGCAGCAGCAGCGTGGAGGGAACCAGACTCACCAGGACCACGCCCAGCCACAGCTGACCAATCATCAGCAGGTAAATCCCCAGAGGCAGAGAGCTGAAGTACACCTGTCACACACACACACAACCACACACACACACACACACACACACACACGTCAGGGCCCGTCCTCCCGGCACTGGTTCGACTGGTTGTGAGTGTACTGACCAGGCAGAGCGCCCCCAGGAGGCAGCGGGGGAAGCTGCGGGACGTCCAGGCGCGACACTTCTGAGCCGGCAGGTTGCAGGGCAGCGAGTCCAGGCTGGGGGGGCGGTACAGGCCCACCACGTTCAGCATGCTCAGGGAGTCCGAGGACGGGGAATCCTCCGGGAGCTCCATGATGGTGATGACCAGGCAGTCTGAGGAGCGGTGGGACGACTCCACGCCTCCTCTTCCTGAGAGAGAGGGAGGGAGGGAGAAAAATAAGTTTTATGTTCCAGTCTGGAACGAGGAAATGGAACATGACAAAGGAAACTCATCTGGTTATTTTACCGGTCAGACTGTTTGGACTCAGCACCACCTCCCCGCCTCCTCCTCCTCCTCCTCCTCCTCCTCCTCCTCCTCCTCCGACTCCGCCTCCTCCTCGGCGAGCTCGGTCCTGACAAGACAGAACAGCCAGGATGTGTCGGTCGTCCTCCATCAACCACACCTTCAGGACAGAGACAGGGAGACGGCTTGTCCAACTCGGAAATGGAGGAGAATCCCTTCCTAAATAAGTCTCACCTCCTCGTTAATAAGTCTCACCTCCTCGTTAATAAGTCTCACCTCGTTAATAAGTCTCACCTCCTCGTTAATAAGTCTCACCTCCTCATTAATAAGTCTCACCTCCTCGTCGGGTACGTAGGTCTCGTGGCGACAGAATGGACAGCAGATGATTGACGGCGAAGACTCTCCTGAAAATAAACCAGAGGAGTCACATGACACTCTTTACCAGGTCAAGTTAACTAATCTTTACCAGGTCAAGTTAACTAATCTTTACCAGGTCAAGTGAAGTCATCTTTACCGGCTAAAGTGAACTAACCTTTACCAGGTCAAGTTAACTAATCTTTACCAGGTCAAGTTAACTAATCTTTACCGGCTAAAGTGAACTAACCTTTACCAGGTCAAGTGAACTAACCTTTGCCAGGTCAAGTGAAGTCATCTTTACCGGCTAAAGTGAACTAACCTTTACCGGGTTAAGTGAACTAACCTTTACCGGGTTAAGTGAACTAACCTTTGCCAGGTCAAGTGAAGTCATCTTTACCGGCTAAAGTGAACTAACCTTTACCGGGTTAAGTGAACTAACCTTTACCAGTTCAAGTGAACTAACCTTTACCAGTTCAAGTGAACTAACCTTTACCAGGTCAAGTGAACTAACCTTTGCCAGTTCAAGTGAAGTCATCTTTACCGGCTAAAGTGAACTAATCTTTACCAGGTCAAGTGAACTAACCTTTACCAGGTCAAGTGAACTAACCTTTACCAGGTCAAGTGAAGTCATCTTTACCGGCTAAAGTGAACTAATCTTTACCAGGTCAAGTGAACTAACCTTTACCGGGTCAAGTGAACTAACCTTTACCAGGTCAAGTGAACTAACCTTTACCAGGTCAAGTGAAGTCATCTTTACCGGCTAAAGTGAACTAATCTTTACCAGGTCAAGTGAACTAACCTTTACCAGGTCAAGTGAACTAACCTTTACTGGGTCAAGTGAACTAACCTTCAAGTGAACTAATCTTTAGCAGGTCAAGTGAACTAACATTTACCGGGTCAAGTGAACTAACCTTTACCAGGTCAAGTGAACTAACCTTTACTGGGTCAAGTGAACTAACCTTCAAGTGAACTAATCTTTACCAGGTCAAGTGAACTAATCTTTACCGGGTCAAGTGAACTAACCTTTACCGGGTCAAGTGAACTAACCTTCAAGTGAACTAATCTTTACCAGGTCAAGTGAACTAATCTTTACCGGGTCAAGTGAACTAATCTTTACCGGGTCAAGTGAACTAATCTTTACCGGGTCAAGTGAACTAACCTTTACCGGGTCAAGTGAACTAACCTTCAAGTGAACTAATCTTTACCAGGTCAAGTGAACTAATCTTTACCGGGTCAAGTGAACTAACCTTTACCGGGTCAAGTGAACTAACCTTCAAGTGAACTAACCTTTACCGGGTCAAGTGAACTAACCTTTACCGGGTCAAGTGAACTAACCTTCAAGTGAACTAACCTTTACCGGGTCAAGTGAACTAATCTTTACCGGGTCAAGTGAACTAATCTTTACCGGGTCAAGTGAACTAACCTTTACCGGGTCAAGTGAACTAACCTTTACCGGGTCAAGTGAACTAACCTTTACCAGGTCAAGTGAACTAACCTTTACCGGGTCAAGTGAACTAACCTTTACCAGGTCAAGTGAACTAACCTTTACCGGGTCAAGTGAACTAACCTTTACCAGGTCAAGTGAACTAACCTTTACCGGGTCAAGTGAACTAACCTTTACCAGGTCAAGTGAACTAACCTTTACCGGGTCAAGTGAACTAACCTTTACCGGGTCAAGTGAACTAACCTTTACCGGGTCAAGTGAACTAACCTTTACCAGGTCAAGTGAACTAACCTTTACCGGGTCAAGTGAACTAACCTTTACCGGGTCAAGTGAACTAACCTTTACCAGGTCAAGTGAACTAACCTTTACCGGGTCAAGTGAACTAACCTTTACCAGGTCAAGTGAACTAACCTTTACCGGGTCAAGTGAACTAACCTTTACCAGGTCAAGTGAACTAACCTTTACCGGGTCAAGTGAACTAACCTTTACCAGGTCAAGTGAACTAACCTTTACCAGGTCAAGTGAACTAACCTTTACCAGGTCAAGTGAACTCACCCATGTCGACCATCTTCTTCAGACACTTGGCACAGACGCGGTGCAGACAGCCCAGCAGTTTGGGTTTCCGGCTTCGCGTGTCGTATCGGTTGTAGCAGATCTTACACTCGAGTTCCTCCAGAGTGTAAATCAGAGACTGGGCCCAGGTCTGCACACACACCACAACACACCACAACACACCACAGCACACCACAACACACCACAACACACCACAGCACACCACAACACACCACAGCACACCACAACACACCACAACACACAACAACACACCACAACACACCACAGCACACCACAACACACCACAACACACAACAACACACCACAGCACACAACAACACACCACAACACACCACAACACACAACAACACACCACAGCACACCACAACACACCACAACACACCACAGCACACCACAACACACCACAGCACACCACAACACACCACAACACACAACAACACACCACAACACACCACAACACACAACAACACACCACAACACACCACAACACACAACAACACACCACAGCACACAACAACACACCACAACACACAACAACACACCACAACACACAACAACACACCACAACACGGGGGTCATGGCAGCGTGACAGGGTTCAGCGTCCTTTGTTCAGAACTTTATTTAAATTATAGTTTGAGATCGGATGAAGTTCAGAGTTAATACGGTCTTGGAATCTCACCTTGGCTTCTGACTCCCGGCCAGGCTCCGCCTCCTTCAGCAGGCTCATTCTATTGGCTGTCGTCGTCACCTGAACCAGGAAGAATGAGGGGGCAGCGGTTGGGCGGGGCTTAGCTCAACCTGAGGCCGTCAGCTGACTGGAAGACAAAACATTTTTTAGTAGTGAAACTGCTCTTCAGCGAGCGGCGAGACGACGATCTGCTTGTTTCTGTCCATTTCAAACAGGAAGTAGTATTTGGGGTATTGATGGAAATTAAACTGAAAGTAGACAAACGCATGTGATTTTTTTTTTTGTGGGGGTGTCTTTGTCCCGTTGATCAACACATCTGGGCGACACCACTGAATGTGGGTACCTACCTGACTCCAGATCAGCCGATCAGTCTGGCAGTCTGAGAGGACGCCCATCTAGAGACAGAGAGACGGGTCTGAGACACAGTACACAGTATCCACAAGGCGTGTACTAACATATGGAGTACTAGCAAGTACTAGCATTGGATTTATTTCTTATCTCGTCTGGTTTGATGTTAATGTTAATTTATTGAGTAGCCTCAGAAACACACACACACATGTGCGCGTACACACACATGTGCGCGCACACACACACACACACACTGTTGTATTTATAGACTGCAGCTGTTATGTAACTGAGGGAGGGGACATTGGGGATGCTGATGTTTCCACGGCAACAGCTTTACCTGTCCCTGAACCCCCGGACGGGCCAATCGGGCAGAAACAACGCGATCAGCTGATTTTACCGACCGATCGGAGAGGAGACGGTGACTTCGGTTGCTCAGTCTGAACTGACTGCAGGTCAGTTATACCTCAATGTATCGTTGACGCTTTCAGGTGTTTGTTTGGAGTCTTCGCTGCAGGTCGTCCGAGATAAACATTTCAAACATTTCACACACCTGGAAGATGACGTCACGGTTCTTCCTCCCAGCTTCAAAGCTCTTTTTCCAGCAGCGGAAAAGTTGTGATGCTTCTAATGACACGTTTACCAAAATACTTTGTTTAGTACTGCAGTATTACAGCTGTGTTCTAGTGTTTCTGAACAGACCTCAGGTCAGTCCGTCTCCCGAAGGACCCCTCTGCTCTGTACCGACGCTCAGAGACAAACAGACCTCAGGTCAGTCCGTCTCCCGAAGGACCCCTCTGCTCTGTACCGACGCTCAGAGACAAACAGACCTCAGGTCAGTCCGTCTCCCGAAGGACCCCTCTGCTCTGTACCGACACTCAGAGACAAACAGACCTCAGGTCAGTCCGTCTCCCGAAGGACCCCTCTGCTCTGTACCGACGCTCAGAGACAAACAGACCTCAGGTCAGTCCGTCTCCCGAAGGACCCCTCTGCTCTGTACGGACGCTCAGAGACAAACAGACCTCAGGTCAGTCCGTCTCCCGAAGGACCCCTCTGCTCTGTACCGACGCTCAGAGACAAACAGACCTCAGGTCAGTCCGTCTCCCGAAGGACCCCTCTGCTCTGTACCGACGCTCAGAGACAAACAGACCTCAGGTCAGTCCGTCTCCCGAAGGACCCCTCTGCTCTGTACCGACGCTCAGAGACAAACAGACCTCAGGTCAGTCCGTCACACAGTCTGTCGGAGATCTCTCCATATTTCCGGCGTGTTATTTTCTCGTCCTCCATTTTGTTCGAGTGTCCGTCAACATGCAGACTGTCTGCTCAAAATCCCACAATGCACTGCTTCACATATGATTGATGTGTGAGTGGCAGTCATGTGGCTGCTGTAGTACCACCACTGTGTAGTAAACTATGTAGTACTATGTCTGTAGTACACTGTATACTGTGCTTTACCGAGTGCCTGTTGTAGAGGGAGCACCGAGTAGAGAACCGGACGGGTTCTAGCAGAACCTTCAGCTGAAGGATCATCATTACCAAGGCTGTGACATCATCATGTGACAACTTTACATTGTAAATATAGGGGGTTATCTGCTCAGGTTGGATTTACCATATCATAAAGAATTATCCATTAATTTGCCAAATACATACATAATAGAAATAGATTGATTCGAGGTTAATTTACTTGCAGGTTACAATTAAATTAAATGGGCTTCACCAAAACCTGAACATTGAGCCGATAAATTAAATGATCAATTAAATTGTTATTCTAGTTATTTGATGAACTACATAAAGCCGCACAATGTTCTCACTGATGGTCGTTTTTTTAAATCACGAAGGTCATATTTTGAGATTTTGTTATTTTAGGCTGCCTTAAAAACATCTGGCCAGGGACAGCAGATGGAAATTAGCCTCTCTGGCTAACTCTGGCTCACTTACAGTCCAACTGTTGATTGGTGTTCATTGTCCCTGCAAAATAAATGAATAAATAAAAAAAATAAAAAAAATAAAGAAGGTCATCAGTGTTAAAGTACGAGACTGTTTGAGAACCAGTTAAACGTTCCTCACACTAACTTTAAAGTGGGAGATGCTCAAAAGCACTAAAAGCAGACGGCAACCTCCGGTTCTTTACAGTCAAGCCGGAGTTAAAGTGTCTTAAAGCTGCGTTCTGTATGAAAATGTATGAACGTTACATTATTTATTCATGTGTTGGTGAAAAAGCCTTGAAACCAACTTTTGGAGCTTTTACAGCATCACGCCAACTAGTCCGCCTGGACAGCCTTGTTGTGCTTATACCAGTCTTGACTCCTCTGGTTGTATAGAAGTCTATGATTCATGTGTTAAAGCTGCATTCTCTCTCCTGACCACCAGGGGGTGACTCCTCTGGTTGTATAGAAGTCTATGCTTCATGTGTTAAAGCTGCATTCTCTCTCCTGACCACCAGGGGGTGACTCCTCTGGTTGTATAGAAGTCTATGCTTCATGTGTTAAAGCTGCATTCTCTCTCCTGACCACCAGGGGGCGACTCCTCTGGTTGTATAGAAGTCTATGCTTCATGTGTTAAAGCTGCATTCTCTCTCCTGACCACCAGGGGGTGACTCCTCTGGTTGTATAGAAGTCTATGCTTCATGTGTTAAAGCTGCATTCTCTCTCCTGACCACCAGGGGGCGACTCCTCTGGTTGTATAGAAGTCTATGCTTCATGCATTTAAGCTGCATTCTCTCTCCTGACCACCAGGGGGCGTCTCCTCTGGTTGTATAGAAGTCTATGTTTCATGTGTTAAAGCTGCATTCTCTCTCCTGACCACCAGTTCATTTAATAAATTATGGTCTATATTGAGTCAAACAGACCATAAAGCAGGATATGCTTTAGGGCGGGGCTACAAAGTGATTGACAGGTCTCTCTACCGTAGACGTATATGGAGTCTTTATGTCACTCCTACTCAGTCCACATATGGTCACTTCCTGTTTGACGGTTCTGGAAAAAACAAGATGGCGACGGCAGATTCAAAACATCCCCTATAGTTCTCAACTTATTAAGAACATTTATTTCTCTCTCATTGCAGTCATCTCTTATTTTATACTGTTATCATCTCTCTATTTATTTATTTATTGCTCAATAAAGTTTTGCGTCAGGCTGTGACATCCCTCCTAAGGCTGCGACCTCATTGGTGGAGAGCCGTACATGTTGCCACGGTGCCGTGTTGCCGCTCACCTGTTGGACGATGGATGTTGGGTTGATGGGTTGATGGGTTGATGGGTTGATGGGTTGATGGGTTGATGGGTGCCGTGGATGTTTAGTTGCCGGCTGAGTTGCTGTTGTGTCACACCGAAGCAACACAGTGATGATTAAACATCAACAATGCGGTTGCTAGTTGCTGATGGTTTCCGTATAGTTTCCCTCAGGCTGAAGCAACATGGTGGTTGTTAAACCTCAACAGTTCATTTCCAAGTTGCTGCAGTTTCTGTTGCTATGGGTTTAGTTGCCGTGGGGTTTAGTTGTTGTAGTCCTTGAAGCTTTAAGGTTGAAACAATATGTGGTTGATAAACATCAAGAGTCTAGTTGCTGGACTCTCTCTTTATTATCAGTTAAAGCAACGCTGCAGTTGTGGAAAATCAGTGGCCTGGTTGCTTTGTATATAATTGCTGCAGATTCGGTTGCTGTAGTCTCATGTCAGGTTAAAGCAACATTAAACATCAACGTGTCTCGATTGCTAGTTGCTGCAGGTGCAGTTGCCTTACATGTTGTCGTCGCCGGCGGGTCCGGTTGCCGGAAGGTCTGTCGTCCGAAGCAACACTGCAGCAACAGTCTGGTTGCCGCCGACGAGTTTGCTGTGGTCTCTCGGGTTGAAGCAACACTGCGGTCGATGCCCGTCATCGGTGTCATCAACAGTCCGTGATCGTCGCGCGCCTCCGCAGCAGCATCGGGGGGGGGGGGGGGGGGGGGGGAGGGGGGGGGGGGGGGGGGTCAGCTCGCCGGCGAACCGAGAAGGTCTACCGGTGTCTCCGGTCCGTTGGTCGCCGGTTGTCGGTCGGTGACCGGGGGCTGGTCTCGGTGACTCACCGTCTCTCTCCTCCTGTCTCACTGCGGCGCGCGCGGCGGCGATGGGAGCCCGGGTTACCGTGGCAACCGGCCCGCAGCAAGGATGACGGGAAATGTTCTCCGACTGACGATGACGTAGGCAGCAGAGAGGATCGATGACGTGATCAATTATCTGATCAGTTCATAAACCTACAGAGAAATCTGTTGATAAATAATAATTACAAATATATATATACAGTATATATATATGTTGTTTATCTTTTCACTTTTTGGGGATTTAATCTGTTTCTATTCAATATATATTTATTTTACTTTTTTAAATAAAATTATTTTATATATTTTTTTTACATAATTTTCTTTTATCTCAGTGTGAAGTTTTTTTTGTTGCTCTCTGTGTTTTCTTACTGCTGTAATTTAAATATTGTAATATCTGTAGTTTCATATTTTAAGAAATTAACTCACATTTGATTGTATTTCTCTAAAATAATAAGGAGCTTCATGTTTACCTCAATCTATCTAAAGCCGAGACAATTTATATCGCTTATAAGTTAAAGTTATAAATGAATAAAAACGGGTATTCAATGCACGTTGTTGTTGTATTTATTTCATCGAAATGTTATTTATATTGTGGTAACTACGATTGTCAACGTTGCTTTCTTGTTTCTGACAGTTTACAGTTGAATAAAAAAAGACTTCCCTCAAATATTACGATTATAAATTAATTGTAAAACTCGGCGGAACTGTAGCTTCGGTTGCTGTTGCAGGTCGGACGGGAACTTTGCGCGTGTCCTCTGTTCGGGTAGGAACAGTTCCGCTTAGGGCCGCGTCACTTCCTGTGAATCTCTGATAAAGACGAGCCTGGCGGTTTCTTCCGCGGGTCAATTTTTTTTTGGGTTTATTCGGTGAATCCGACGCCAATCGGAGCCATCAGAACCGCAAACATGGTGAGTTTTAACCGGGCTGAGAGCCCGACGTCCGGTCGCCCCGCTGGCATCTAAATGTCTCCCGAATTTACGGGTATATCTTAAATAATAATGGCTTCAGTTTGAATGGACGTCGGTTGAACGTCGGCGAAGAACCGAGTCGTTCAGCTTCTATTATAATGTTAGTTTTAGTGATTCTGCGCACGTGGTATCTACAGAGTTTATACGTGTATTGCTTTACACGAGACGTCCTTTTTTAAATGTACCCTGCTGTCTTCAAGTGTTTATTTATAACAGACCATTTTGTCTATACTACTTAAATGAAATACTTGATTAAAATGGCTGTTCTTGAAAACCTTGTTTTTCTTGACCGTCTCGAAGGAGAAATGGCCGCACAGAGTAAATGTTTGTTGACCTGAAGCCATGTTTAACAAAAAAAAAACACCAGCATCAAAACTCTCGTGCAGTTTAAATTAGAACAAAGAAGCTTTGTTGTTTGCTCTGTTGCTGATTTAATAACTTTTTTCATTCATCACAAAGTTTTGTTGACTTTTTAAATCAGGATCCAAGAATAAACGGTAGACCTTTTCTTTTTGGTGGTTATGACGTCATGTTAACGCAGCCTCTTGATTGGTTCCTCAGACGGTGGGTAAGAGCAGCAAGATGCTGCAGCACATCGACTTCAGGATGAGGTGCATCCTGCAGGACGGGCGGATCTTCATCGGCACCTTCAAGGCCTTCGACAAACACATGAACCTGATCCTGTGCGACTGCGACGAGTTCAGGAAGATCAAGTAGGTACACGCCAGCACGGCGGCCATTTTTACGGCGCAGACGATATCTGTTTATCGGCTTGGCCGCCATTACTGGTGTCGAGCAGGAGCGTTCGCCTATTCTGGTGCGGGACGCCGTGGCCTTTTGCTACACGCTGTTCTTCAGGGGCGACCATTTCTCTTTTACTAGCGCCAAGTTGTTGCAGCAGCGTAGGAGGAAGAGCGGAGACTTCTTTTAATGGCTTCGGTTGTAATTTATTGTCTTTTACGTTATTGCGTCAAGTCGTCGTTTCATTCATAAATTGGTATTTTCTGCTGAGGTAGAGATGCCCCTCCGTGGATTGTAAAATGTTCTTTTTAAAAAAAAAATGTGTTTGTTTTGTTTCACGCAGGCCAAAGAACTCAAAGCAGCCGGAGCGAGAAGAGAAGAGGGTTCTGGGTCTGGTTCTGCTGAGGGGGGAGAACCTGGTCTCTATGACTGTTGAGGGCCCGCCTCCTAAAGATGTAAGTAGAAGCCAATTAGGAGACGGATGTCAAAAGTTTGTGTATTCAATAAACTGTGTTTCACATGTGCTGAGCTTCTGTTTGTTAACCCCTCCCCCTCTCACTCCAGACTGGCATTGCTCGCGTCCCATTGGCAGGCGTTGCTGGGGGTCCAGGTGTGGGTCGGGCAGCAGGTCGTGGCGTCCCCGCAGGAGCGCCGATGCCTCAGGCTCCGGCCGGACTCGCTGGGCCAGTCAGAGGTGTGGGCGGTCCTTCGCAGCAGGTAAATATGGCAACAACGACTACTCTGCGCTCAGGTGTGTGTGCGTGCTCAGGTGCTGACAACTTCCTGTTTGTCTCTAGGTGATGACCCCACAGGGCAGAGGGACGGTTGCCGCGGCAGCAGCAGGAGCGAGTATCGCCGGCGCTCCCACACAATACCCACCTGGACGAGGAGCCCCGCCCCCGATGGGCAGAGGAGCCCCGCCTCCAGGTGACTGGACATATGATGTCATGTTTTTGATCGCTAGCCGCCTCCTGTGTACTGTTGCTCGCTCGCCGCCTCCTGTGTGCTGATTGGCTGTTCCTTCCCCCTCCCTGCAGGTATGATGGGACCGCCCCCTGGCATGCGGCCCCCAATGGGTCCTCCAATGGGGATGCCTCCAGGTCGAGGCGCTCCGATGGGGATGCCCCCCCCTGGCATGAGGCCGCCACCCCCTGGCATGAGAGGTAAGCTGTTGCCACGGAGACACATTTCATCAGATCACCTGTGAACATACATATGACCGCTTCTGCTCTGTTTTTTAGGACCTCCTCCTCCCGGGATGAGACCGCCCCCCCGGCCCTGAGGAAACTCCGCCTCCTCAGACTCACTTGTTGTATAGATCTTATTTTTTTTCTTCCCTGTTTTGTGTTTTTTAATAAAGTTTCATCAGGATGGTTTGATTTCAGCTCCACTGTCTGTTCAGTTTCTATGGTTACGGCTGCAAAGGATATAATTAATAGTTTGAATGTACGATTCAATTTATAGAGTTAAGTTAACCTTTTTTTGTCGAGCCGGTTTAGACCGAAAATAAATAAGTCTCAACTATTATACTTTGTCTCATGTTGAGTGGATCATACTGGAATACAGAAGCTAGGAATAGGAAACGAGGAGATAAAACTACTTAAAGTAACACATTTCAGTGAGTTAAGAGTTTTTATTCCAGTCCATCAAACTGGGTTTGGTCTCAAATTATATAATTAAGAACTTCCCTCAAAGAACCTGTATTGAGAACTGAGTCTTAAAGTTTGTTTGAGTCGCATGTTCAACACTTTCACTCTTATCAATGTTTTAATTCTGTAGTTTTCACTTCGGATCTTAAAGTAAATCCTTTTTTTTTGAGGAGGAGGAGGAGGAAGTGAAATGGTATCTTTAGTCTTATTTCCCTCAACATTTTCTTACAGGTTAAATGATACATTAATAGGAACTTGAAGTGCTTTTATTGAGGAACTTGCGTAACAATTTTACGTTGGCGGAAAATGAGAGAATGCCCTTAGACACACTTATTTATCTGTTCCACACTGTAGACAGACTATGACGACTTATAGCTACACATCTAGGAATCAGCTGATTGGCTGTTCGCACCATCAGAACCAGGAAGTGATTCTCAGATTTATTAGGAAACTAACACAACATCACATGATCAACGAGTCTAGAATAAAACCAGCGGACTTTTATTTTGGAAAGGGGAACAATAACTAATGAATACATTGGTACCATATATATATATATATATATTTATATAATTTGCCCATAAACTATACATAATGTCGATAAATGAAACGGCAAACTGCGAGAGTCGGTCAGTGTAACAGTCACGTGGGGGCGTAGTCACGTGACCGGCCGCTGTCACGTGACCTGCTCTGATTGGTCTTTATTGGCAGCTGCAGTCACATGAACTGAGCCGAACAGGAAACCGGGTGCAGACAGACAGGAGAGGTGAGACAGGGCGATTCTGACCGAATGAGCTCTGCTTTTACTTTGTTTTCTCAGCTAAACGTTGTGTTTGTTTCCGGTTTATTTTATATAAGTCTAAAACTCAGGAAATATGTAATTTATATATATATTTAAATATATATACTCTGCTATTGTGTTGTCTTAACTTGATTCCGTAAGAGGTGAATTTAACACGGTCTCCTGCAGGTAGAGGTGTTGAGAGGTTTTAGGTACAAATTAAAATCTGAATGCCAAACGTTACTTCCTGTTAGCATCACGTGACTCGTTCGCCGCTCTCATGGCGCCCTCTGGGGACTGTCCCTCTTGTTGTTGTTGTTGTTCGGCAGAGTCATGAAACGGATCACTGGATTAAATTATGAATCGCAAGCGTTACTGTTTTACAATATTAGATTTTACACTAATAATAATAATAGTGTCCTCACTGCGTTATGACGTCATCCTGCACCCGCTCTCCTGCTGCCTGTCATTCAACTTCCGGTTTGAACAGGTGGATCGATACTTGTATCCGGCTATAATGGCACGAGAACAATGTGATTTGTATCTCGGAGATCACATTAAACTCTTTTTTTAAAAGCTAAATGTACACAAATAGATTTGATGATTAATTCTTTAATAATAACCCTCATCATGTTTTTTTTCCTTAATGTTAAACACACATAGTTAGTTTATTTGAGAAATGCATATAAACTACACTTCGACTGCATTAATCGGTGAATGTTTTTGATTTTCTCGACAGATGGAAGTGTTTTTAATAAAGTTTCAGTGTTTTAACGTCCTCTTTAAGAAACATCAGTGCTGCTGACGTCACTTCCTGTTTGTCTGGTTTCTTTCTTCCAGATGCGGGTGGCGGTGCTGTGTTACTTCCTGTCCTCTCTGCTGGGTGCCGGTGATGCCGCTCCGGCTGCAGACGAGGTGGCTTACCTGCCCGGTCTACAGAAACAGCCCAGCTTCAAACAGTATTCTGGATACCTGAGCGTGGCCGATGGGAAACACCTGCACTACTGGTCGGTACCCGGGGGCACACACCTGGCACACACCTGGCACACACCTGGCACACACCTGGCACATCTGCATCATTACAGTTGATTTATTTTGGATACTTGTGGAAACGGACCATAAAGCAGGGGTATGCTTTAGGGGCGGGGCTACAATATGATTGACAGGTCTCTAGAGACTGTCTGTTCTACCACAGTTCAAGTGCGTCCCACTCTGACTCGAGCTTGTTGTTGTTGTTGTTGTTGTTGTGTTCAGGTTCGTGGCGTCCCAGAAAGACCCGTCTTCTGACCCGGTGGTTCTGTGGTTGAACGGCGGCCCCGGCTGCAGCTCTCTGGACGGGCTGCTGACGGAACACGGACCCTTCCTGGTGGGTGACCTCGGACTCTCGCCCACCTGACCCTGTGATGTCACAGCGACACCTGCTGACCTTCTGACCTCTGCCGTTTCAGATCCAGGATGACGGAGCGACGCTGCAGTACAACGAGTACTCCTGGAACAAGGTCGGTTACCTGCCTGACAGCTCATTGGCTAATGTAGCTGCGATCCCTGGGAGCTGATTGGTTCCTCTGTTTCCGAGCAGATTGCCAACATGTTGTACCTGGAGTCTCCAGCAGGGGTCGGCTTCTCGTACTCCGACGATAAGAATTACGTCACCAACGACACAGAGGTGAGCGACACGCCCGAAACGCCGGCTGCCGATTGGCTCACAGGTGTTCAGTCAGTGTGCTAAGTGTTGTTGTTGTTGTTGTTGTTTCTCCTCAGGTGTCGATGAACAACTACCTGGCTCTGAAGGAGTTCTTCCGTCTGTTTCCAGAGTTCCACAAGAACGAGTTGTTCTTGACCGGCGAGAGTTACGGAGGAATCTACATCCCGACGCTCGCCGAGAGGGTGATGGAGGACGCCAGCCTGAACCTGCAGGTACACACACACTGCAGTACTACACACACACTGCAGTACTACACACACACTGCAGTACTACACACACACTGCAGTACTACACACACACTGTAGTACTACACACACACTGCAGTACTACACACACACTGTAGTACTACACACACACTGCAGTACTACACACACACTGTAGTACTACACACACACTGTAGTACTACACACACACTGCAGTACTACACACACACTGTAGTACTACACACACACTGCAGTACTACACACACACTGTAGTACTACACACATACTGTAGTACTACACACACACACTGCAGTACTACACACACACTGCAGTACTACAAACATACTGTAGTACTACACACACACTGCAGTACTACACACACACTGTAGTACTACACACATACTGTAGTACTACACACACACTGTAGTACTACACACACACTGCAGTACTACACACACACACTGCAGTACTACACACACACTGCAGTACTACACACACACTGTAGTACTACACACACACTGCAGTACTACACACACACTGTAGTACTACACACACACTGTAGTACTACACACACACTGCAGTACTACACACATACTGTAGTACTACACACATACTGTAGTACTACACACACACTGTAGTACTACAAACATACTGTAGTACTACACACATACTGTAGTACTACAAACATACTGTAGTACTACAAACATACTGTAGTACTACACACTAATACTGTAGTACTACACACATACTGTAGTACTACACACTAATACTGTAGTACTACACACATACTGTAGTACTACACACATACTGCAGTACTACACACTAATACTGTAGTACTACAAACATACTGTAGTACTACACACATACTGCAGTACTACACACTAATACTGTAGTACTACACACATACTGTAGTACTACAAACATACTGTAGTAACTATAGTACTACAAACATACTGTAGTACTACACACATACTGCAGTACTACACACTAATACTGTAGTACTACACACATACTGTAGTACTACAAACATACTGTAGTACTACACACACTGCAGTACTACACACTAATACTGTAGTACTACAAACATACTGTAGTACTACACACTAATACTGTAGTACTACAAACATACTGTAGTACTACACACATACTGCAGTACTACACACTAATACTGTAGTACTACACACTAATACTGTAGTACTACACACATACTGTAGTAACTATAGTACTACAAACATACTGTAGTACTACACACATACTGCAGTACTACACACTAATACTGTAGTACTACACACATACTGTAGTACTACAAACATACTGTAGTACTACACACACTGCAGTACTACACACTAATACTGCTGTACTACACACATACTGTAGTACTACACACTAATACTGCAGTACTACACATACTGCAGTACTACACACTAACACTGCAGTACTACACACATACTGCAGTACTACACACTAACACTGCAGTACTACACACATACTGCAGTACTACACACTAAATACTGTAGTACTATACACATACTGCAGTACTATACACATACTGCAGTACTACACACTAAATACTGCAGTACTACATACTTAATACTGTAGTACTACACACTAAATACTGCAGTACTACACACTAAATACTGCAGTACTACACACACTGCAGTACTACACACTAATACTGCAGTACTACACATACTGCAGTACTACACATACTGCAGTACTACACACTAACACTGCAGTACTACACACATACTGCAGTACTACACACTAAATACTGTAGTACTATACACATACTGCAGTACTACACACTAAATACTGCAGTACTACACACTAAATACTGCAGTACTACATACTTAATACTGCAGTACTACACACTAAATACTGCAGTACTACACACTAAATACTGCAGTACTACATACTTAATACTGCAGTACTACACACTAAATACTGCAGTACTACACACTAAATACTGCAGTACTACACACTAAATACTGCAGTACTACACACTAAATACTGCAGTACTACACACTAAATACTGCAGTACTACACACTAAATACTGCAGTACTACACACTAAATACTGCAGTACTACACACATACTGCAGTACTACACACATAATACTGCTGTACTACACACTAAATACTGCAGTACTACACACTAAATACTGCAGTACTACACACATACTGCAGTACTACACACTAAATACTGCTGTACTACACACTAAATACTGCAGTACTACACACTAAATACTGCAGTACTACACACTAAATACTGCAGTACTACACACTACATACTGCAGTACTACACACTAAATACTGCAGTACTACACACTAAATACTGCAGTACTACACACATACTGCAGTACTACACACTAAATACTGTAGTACTACACACTACATACTGCAGTACTACACACTAAATACTGCAGTACTACACACTAAATACTGCAGTACTACACACTAAATACTGCAGTACTACACACATACTGCAGTACTACACACTAAATACTGTAGTACTACACACTAAATACTGCAGTACTACACACTAAATACTGCTGTACTACACACTAAATACTGCAGTACTACACACTAAATACTGCAGTACTACACACATACTGCAGTACTACACACTAAATACTGTAGTACTACACACTAAATACTGCAGTACTACACACTAAATACTGCAGTACTACACACTAAATACTGCAGTACTACACACTAAATACTGTAGTACTACACACTAAATACTGCAGTACTACACACTAAATACTGCAGTACTACACACTAAATACTGCAGTACTACACACTAAATACTGTAGTACTACATACTGCAGTACTACACACATACTGCAGTACTACACACTAAATACTGCAGTACTACACACTAAATACTGCAGTACTACACACTAAATACTGCAGTACTACACACATACTGCAGTACTACACACTAATACTGCAGTACTATACACTAAATACTGCAGTACTATACACATACTGCAGTACTACACACTAATACTGCAGTACTATACACTAAATACTGCAGTACTATACACATACTGCAGTACTACACACTAAATACTGCAGTACTATACACTTAATACTGCAGTACTACACACATACTGCAGTACTACACACTAAATACTGCAGTACTACACACTAAATACTGCAGTACTATACACATACTGCAGTACTACACACTAAATACTGCAGTACTATACACATACTGCAGTACTACACACTACATACTGCAGTACTACACACTAAATACTGCAGTACTACACACTAAATACTGCAGTACTACACACTACATACTGCAGTACTACACACTAAATACTGCAGTACTACACACTACATACTGCAGTACTACACACTAAATACTGTAGTACTACACACTAAATACTGCAGTACTACACACTAAATACTGCAGTACTATACACATACTGCAGTACTATACACATACTGCAGTACTACACACTAAATACTGCAGTACTACACATACTGTAGTACTACACACACACTGCAGTACTACACACTAACACTGCAGTACTACACACTAAATACTGCAGTACTACACACTAAATACTGCAGTACTACACACTAAATACTGCAGTACTACACACTAACACTGCAGTACTACACACTAAATACTGCAGTACTACACACTAAATACTGCAGTACTACATACTAATACTGCAGTACGAGGTGAGTGATGGAGGACGTTGTGACCGTGTCATGCCAGCTGTGTCTCGCCCGTCCTGCAGGGCGTTGCCGTGGGAAACGGGCTGTCGAGTTACGAGATGAACGACAACGCTCTGGTGTACTTCGCCTACTACCACGGCCTCCTGGGGAGCCGCCTCTGGACCTCGCTGCAGACGTTCTGCTGCAGCGAGGGGAAGTGCAACTTCTACAACAACCGGAACAAGAACTGCTCCGACGACGTGAGTCAACGAACCCGGTTCTGGTGTTCGGGTCAAACCGGGTCGGTGTTCAGGTGTTGTGTTTCTCCTGCAGCTGGCGGAGGTCCAGGGCATCGTCTACAGCTCGGGGCTGAACATCTACAACCTGTACGCTCCCTGTCCAGGTGGAATCCAAGAGAGATTCGGGTGAGCTTTGACCCTTTTTAGTCTCATCGTGGGACACACACACACACACACACACACACACACACACACACACACACACACACACACACACACACACGCGCATATTAAACATCCGTGGCTGCTGCTCACGACGCTCACCTGCAGCAGGTGTAGTCTGACCGGTTGACTTCCTGTCGTCGTCAGTATTGAACGGAGCAAGCTGGTGATCAGAGATCTGGGGAACTTGTTCATCAACCACCGGCGGACGCAGCTGTGGAACCAGGTGTGTGTGTGTGTGTGTGTGTGTGTGTGTGTGAGCTGATGTCTGAACTCGTTTCTTCACCTGACGGGTGGTCAGAAACCAGCTTCTCCTCTGACTGTGTGTGCGTGTGTGTTTGTAGAAGTTGCGAGGTCTGGCGTCTCAACACCTGTCCGTCCGTCTGGACCCCCCCTGCACTAACTCCACCCCCTCCACCCTCTACCTGAATAACCCGTACGTCAGAGCTGCTCTGCACATCAGCCCCAAGGCCCAGAGCTGGGTCATCTGCAGGTAGCGCACCTGAACACCACACACACACACACACACACACACACACACACACACACACACACACACACAGCTGTCTTTAATTGTCCTTGTTTGCAGCTCGGAGGTGAATCTGTATTACGGTCGTCTCTACCCGGACGTCAGGAAACAGTACATGAAGCTGCTCGGCGCTCTGGTCAGTGAACGCAACACACCTGTTCTCTGTGGTTTCGACAGGTGTTGACTTAAATTATCCTTTTTTTTGTGTATTACTTACTCCAAGAGGATACAGAACAAAATATGAAATTCATACAAAACATTACACGCCTACAAAATAAAAGTCTTTACAGGAAAGATGACTTTTTGTGCTGGAGGACTTTTATTGTGAAACATCAACAGGATGTTTCCCCGACGGTTAGTTATAATTCTGTATAACGAGTTGAAATGAAATCAATCAAATGTATGTGTTTTTTTTTTTTATTAATCTTGTACAAACCAGAAATGACTCGCGACTGAATGTGACGTTCTGCTGGTGATTGGCTGATGTGACCAAAGGGGGCGGGGCTTGTTCATCCAGCTGTGTTCTCTGTACAGAAGTACCGGGTCCTGGTGTATAACGGGGACGTGGACATGGCCTGCAACTTCATGGGGGACGAGTGGTTCGTGGAGTCTCTGAACCAAAAGGTAACTTCTCGCCAAACTCATTGATTGGTCGGCCGAACTCATTGATTGGTCGGCCGAACTCATTGATTGGTCGGCCGAACTCATTGATCGGTGTGTGTCGCAGGTGGAGGTTCTGCGGCGGCCCTGGCTCTACAGCGGCGAGGACGGGCAGCAGATCGG
Organism: Cyclopterus lumpus; assembly: GCF_009769545.1. NCBI lineage: Eukaryota > Metazoa > Chordata > Actinopteri > Perciformes > Cyclopteridae > Cyclopterus > Cyclopterus lumpus. Next base: position 25,516,952 of record NC_046970.1, on the reverse strand, counting down.
AGGCTTCATCAAAGAGTTCGACAACATCGCCTTCCTCACCGTGAAGGTGAGAACCTTCTCGTCGGTGATGTCACCCTGTCGGTGATGTCACCCTGTCGGTGATGTCACCCTGTCGGTGATGTCATCCTGTCTGTGATGTCACCCCGTCGGTGAGGTGATGTCACCCCGTCGGTGAGGTGATGTCACCCTGTCTGTGATGTCACCCTGTCGGTGAGGTGATGTCACCCTGTCTGTGATGTCATCCCGTCGGTGATGTCATACTGCCGCTGACCCCTTTGACCTCTGTCCCCCTGCAGGGTTCTGGTCACATGGTTCCAACGGATAAACCAATCGCTGCCTTCGCCATGTTCTCCAGATTCATTAAGAGACAACCCTACTGACCTCTGACCCCGCCGCACTTTGAATTGATTTTCCTCATCTTCCTCTCACTGCCAGCCCCCGTCGGCTCAGATTATTGTCTCGGGGAATTAAAACGTCTCTATCTCAACACGTCATGCTTTTGAATGTAGAACTTCTTCTTTTGGGGGTTTTTATTTGACTTTTTTATGGATTGTAAGAACGAGTCAAGAAAATAAAGCTTTTAATCCTTAACTGACTTTTTGTTGTGTTTTTAATTTCAACTTTAAGTCATGATTTTATCTTTTTAATAACATTTCAGAATATTGTTGACTGGTTTTCAAAATCAGGCGATCGACTGATTGCAGCTTAATTACGGAGAAATTAACAGAATGGGTGTTCTGACCCACAATGCTTTGCACTGCACACCTATGAGGGGGAGTTGTTTCTGCTGTAACGGGAACTGTCTCATGTCTGTCCTGTCTGTCTGTGTCCTGTCTGTCTCTGTCCTGTCTGTGTCCTGTCTGTCTCTGTCCTATCTTTCTCTGTCCTGTCTGTGTCTGTCTGTGTCCTGTCCTGTCTGTCTCTGTCCTGTCTGTGTCCTGTCTGTCTCTGTCCTGTCTGTCTCTGTCCTGTCTGTCTGTGTCCTGTCTGTCTCTGTCCTATCTTTCTCTGTCCTGTCTGTGTCCTGTCCTGTCTGTCTCTGTCCTGTCTGTGTCCTGTCTGTCTCTGTCCTGTCTGTCTCTGTCCTGTCTGTCTGTGTCCTATCTGTCTCTGTCCTGTCTGTGTCTGTCTGTGTCCTATCTGTCTCTGTCCTGTCTGTGTCTGTCTGTGTCCTGTCCTGTCTGTCTCTGTCCTGTCTGTGTCTCTCTCTCTGTCCTGTCTCTCTCTATCCTGTCTGTCTGTGTCCTATCTGTCTCTGTCCTGTCTCTCTCTCCGTCTGTCTGTCTCTCTCTATCCTGTCTGTGTCTCTCTCTGTCCTGTCTGTCTCTCTGTCTCTCTCGCTATGTCTGTCTCTCTATCCTGTATGTCTGTCTCTGTCCTGTCTGTCTTTTCCGCGAGTACACTTTGAGTGAGACATGTTGTGTTCATGTTGTCAGTCAGTGTATGTTTATTGTAAACTGAGTCCCTTCCTGTTAAACTGGAACTGAAGTTTCCCACCCGACCCTGAAGGCAGCAGTGCCGGCCGGTGAGTTCAAGTGCCGAGTCGTGACTTTCAGCGTGACCTGACTGTGTTGTCATACCTGTGTTGGCTTGAGACTGAACAGGCGGCTCACCTGGAGCTCCTTCACCTGGACTCACCTGTGCAGGTAAGACACCTTTCCTTCAACAGACGAGACACTTTGGACTTTTAAAACACGAAGTTCTCTGGCGCCTCGGCTGGACTGAGTTTGAACAAATCGATTTGTTGTACTGTTTTTTTTTTTTAAAATGTATAATTCAGTCTTAATTTAAAGTGGTTAAAAGCTGAAAGCATATATGGTGGTTTTGTCTGAAATGTTTACAAAACACAAACAATCAATGTTGATGTTGATTGATCCCAAAGACGTGACCTCATCGGCTGTGATCGGACATCACTTCCAGCTCAGGATGAAAATAAACGAAAAAGCCTGTTAACCTTACTGAAAAATAAGAAGGAAACACACGTTTACTTATTAAACTGTATGTCTGTCTCTCTCGCTGTCTGTCTGTCTTTCTGCCTGTCTCTCTCTCAAGTGAGCAGCGATTGAGAGACCATGGACCAATCACTGTCCGGTGGGCGGGGCTATGTGAGCGTGCTCAGTTGTTTCCCGCCCTCTGTGGGCAGAGACGTTGCGGTTGCTGTGGTGAAGCCCCTGAGAGCCGGCCTGGGAAACCCCGGCACCCGCAGCCTGCTGCGCACAGACAGACAGGTGTGTGTGTGTGTGTGTGTGTGTGTGACCTCTATGGAAACTTAAATACACACTTGTGTTGATATGTAATCATGTTCAGTGTTGGATGAACAATTCTAGTTGAGGGTAGAAATCATTTACTTGGTGAAGGTAAAATAAGTGTTGACGCAACACAATTCAACAGAAGCACACACTACGTCTTGCACAATGACCGCACAGGTGAATCAACAGGAGCCAGGTGTTCCTAATAAACTGGACACTGGGACTAAGTGTGGACTGGAAGCAGCTGGAGGCAAACGCTGATTGGTTAAGTTTGTTTTTTCAGGTGAAGTGGACGATGGAGGCGTTGTGTTACGGTTTGACCCTCCCATCGGACGGCGACACCGTCAAACTCTGTGTAGACGTCTACACCGATTGGCTGATGGCCCTGGTTTCCCCGAGAGACTCCATCCCTCCTCCAATAGGCAGAGAGCCCAACCTGTACACCCAGAAGATCCTCCGACACCTGTACAGCCTTTTCCTTTCCAGGTAGACTGTCACACCTGGACTGAACCTCTGACAGACATCTCAATACCAGAACCCCGGATTTTTAAGGACCAGATATTCTATGACCTCTAAATCCTAATTGTGCTTTAGGACGTCCAATGGTGCAACAGTCGGTCCTAGTAGTGCAATAAAAGGTTCCAGTTGGGTCCAATGGTGCAACAGTGGGTTCCAGTGGTTAATTACGAGATCCCAGTGGTGTGTTAAAAGGTTCCAGTGGTGAAATAGGAGGTTCCAGTGATGCATTTGAACGTTTTATTAGTGTATCAAGAGGTTCCAGTGTTTTAGGATTTCCGATGACGCATTAAGAAGTTCCACCGGTGCTTTAAGAGGTTCAGGCATCCTTTTAGACTAGAGGTTTCCTTGGTGCATTAGGATAAACCAATAGTAAATTAGGAGGTTTTATTGGTGCTAAGAGGTTCAAGTGGTGCATTGAAAGATCCAATGGTACATTAGGGCGCTCCTGTGGACCATTATCTTTGAGAAGGTTCGAGTCGTGCTTATAGTGGTCACAGAGGAGGCCGTAGAAGTCCTTCATGTGGTTCATGGAGCCCTGTAAGAAGTTAAACTGGTCATTGAGTGGTTCTAATCATTGTGTTGGAGGTCCCAATGGTCATTGAAGAATGTCTTGAGTGATTCTAGCCGTCTTTTAGGAGATTAGGAGTAGAGACCCTTCATGTGGTTAACGGCCATGGTGTCCTGTACATGACTGTATTGGTCTTAAAGGGGTTCTAGTGGCTCAGTCTCTGGTGGTCAGGTTATGTGACTTTGTTCTATGCTTCACTTTGTTTTTGTTTGTAACTGTAATATTAGAGAAGTAGAAGGACACTTCTCCACACCAGGTATAACCTAAACCTGCTCTAGCGTTGAACTTCTCCATGCCCCCCACCCCCAGGTCGGACCAGGTGAGTCCGGTCTACATGTCTCTCTGTCAGCAGGTGTTGTGTGCAGTTCAGTCGTTGGCCAGAGACAGTGTTGTGATGAGCAGAGACACCTGGGAGACACTGCTGAACTTCCTGCTCTGCATCAACCACACCATGCTGGCTACAGGTGAGCCTGTGACCCCGCCCATTTGCCTCATCGCGCACCTGTTCTGGCATTTGACTGCAATTGACAGTGTAAGCCCGATGGAAGAAACTGTACTTGTGGCTGAGGTCATCTCCACAGTTTTAAGAGCGTTCAGCTCGAGATGGGTTCTGACCGCACCACCAGGGCCAGCTTAATCACCTGTCTCCGTCTCGGCAGGCGGCGTGTCGGAGCAGCTGTCTCACCTGTTGATGGCGGTGCTGTTTGAGGTCTGGTTGCTGTCTTGCTCTCGGTGTTTTCCGTCTCGCTGTCTGTGGCAGCTGGGCCGACAGACGTTGAGAAGCTGCAGACATCAGCCGGCAGTGGTGGAGGAATGGAGCCGAGTCGTCGCCGCCCTGACCTCCAGGTGCACAAATGGACACACAAACTCTTCTTCCTGTTGCTCAGTGAATCGTCTTCATCACGTTGTCTATGTTTGTGTACTCTGTATAGGTTGTTGCTGTTGACCTTCGGTCCGTCCTTCCCTCACTTTAAAGTCCCAGATGAAGACGCTGCTCTGATCCCTGAAGACATGGACGAACACAGAATCCCTCAGACCTGGTTCAGGTTCCTGCACCTGCTCAGGTAAAGCCAAGGTGGAAACCCCCGGTTCTGAAAATTGAAGCCAATGCTGAAGTATCTTAAAACTTGCATTCTTCCTACTGGCCAACATGAGTTTAGTTTAGGACAGGGCTACAGTGTGATTGACAGGTCGCTACCAGATATACGGCGTCTCTACGTCACTCCTCCACAATCCAAACACAGTCACTTCCTCTCACTGGTTGCAAAAGAAACAACCAAGATGGTGACGGTCTAAGCTTCAAAAACCACATCCCACCCAATTTAACTTTACTTGGTTTTAGACCAGGGGGCTGCACGGTGGTGGAGTGGCTACTAGCATGAGGGGCCCGGGTTCGCATCCTGGTCTGGGCGGTCCTTCTGTGTGGAGTTTACATTTTCTCCCTGTCAGCGTGGGTTCCCTGCGGGTTCTCCGGCTTCCTCCCACAGTCCAGACATGCAGCTCAGGTTAATTGACTCTAAATTGGCCCATAGTTGTGAATGGTTGTCTGAGCCCTGCGATAGACTGGCGACCTGTCCAGGGTGAACCCTTCCTTCGCCCAATGACAACTGGGATTGCGAGACAAAACAAGTAAAACATTACTCCGTATTTAAACGGTTGAATCGTTCCTTATGTTTCTCGAATTTTGTGAAATTCTTTATATGAGAGGTCAATATTTAGTTCCGATTCCCATTTGTTTGTCATCGTAGAGCTGTTTTGCCCTCATGACAGACATCCAGTAGGGCATCACAATATCACGATTCACGACACAAAATACAAGTTTAAAAAAAAAAAAAGGCTAACCTCATCCCATAATACTCTTGAATGTTGTTCTAACTTCAGTAACCCGGTGGATCTCAGTTGCCCCGTGGTTGTTGGTTCGACTCCTTCCTCCCATGAGGAGGCATCAAGAGGAGACAGTCAGCTGCCAAACATCTTCTTCAAAGCCATGAGAGGAGTCAGCGTGCTGGTCGACGCCTTCCTGGGTACACTGACCTCTGACCTCCTGACTTTCTGACCCCTGGGTCTGTTATGTGGTTTACTCACTCAATGTGCTGTAAATAATTTTGAGTTAAAGGGAGAGACAGATGATAATAACATTTCACAGCCAAAATGTTATTTTATTTGAGTAACTTGTGTTTCTGCAGGTGTGACTGTGATCAACAAAGAACCAACAGAGCAGCTTCTGCCAAACACTGGTACACACACACACACACACGTATAAACTGGTACACACACATTACACATATAAACTGGTATGTACTCGTTACACATATAAACTTGTATGTACTCGTTACACGTATAAACTGGTATGTACTCGTTACACGTATAAACTTGTATGTACTCGTTACACGTATAAACTGGTATGTACTCGTTACACGTATAAACTGGTATGTACTCGTTACACGTATAAACTTGTATGTACTCGTTACACGTATAAACTGGTATGTACTCGTTACACGTATAAACTGGTATGTACTCGTTACACGTATAAACTGGTATGTACTCGTTACACGTATAAACTGGTATGTACTCGTTACACGTATAAACTGGTATGTACTCGTTACACGTATAAACTGGTATGTACTCGTTACACGTATAAACTGGTATGTACTCGTTACACGTATAAACTGGTATGTACTCGTTACACGTATAAACTTGTATGTACTCAATACACGTATAAACTGGTATGTACTCGTTACACGTATAAACTGGTATGTACTCAATACACATATAAACTGGTATGTACTCAATACACATATAAACTGGTATGTACTCGTTACACGTATAAACTGGTATGTACACATTACACATATAAACTTGTATTTACACATATAAACTGGTATGTACTCAATACACGTATAAACTGGTATGTACTCGTTACACGTATAAACTTGTATTTACATGTATAAACTGGTATACATATATTTCATACTGTTGTTTCTGCTGTTGTTGCTAATGAGGCCGTTTCTTTTGTTGCTGTGTTTCTCCAGGACTTCCAACAAGGATCCATTTCAGAGACCGGTTGCCTTCTCTTGGTAATTCAGATTAACCTAAACTGATTTTGTCAATCCGATCAATAAAATAATGAAAGTAGAGTCCTCTGACCGCCAAACGGAATCAACCAGAACCAGACTTGGTCTGCCCTTTGTCGTACCCATGGGGCAAAATGTCAAAGTTAATTTGATTGATAACATTGATCAAAACTAAATCTTCAGACTTACCTACCATTTGTTTTTCATTTAAAAAAACGTTTGTCTTTCCACCTCGTCTCCGCTCAGGTGTTGCTGTTACCAGGAGTCCGTTTAGAGACCGCCACCCTTCTCACGGTAAGCCCCGCCTACCTGCCTCCTTTATCAGATTTGATTGGTGGTTTTGATCTGTAGAAACAGAGAATGCCTGTTCTCTGGCGTCCACAGGTTTCTCTCGACCTCGTTCTGGCAGTGCCCCCCCCATCCCGGTGACCATATTGAGCTTGCCCAGTGCCCCTCCCTCCACCACCTCCCCCCCTTCACCCAACAAACGACTAAAACCTGTGAATGTTTCCAAGGCAACAAGCAAACCTCTTGCGGTACGTTTGTTTGCAGAATTTTGGTATTTCCTAAAAAATTATAATGTATTCCCCTTTCTCTACATGTCCCTTTACAAACCGCTTTACCTGACTGGTTGCATGACTCATTCCCTGTCTGTGCACCGAACTCTTTACCTGTCCCGGTACGTGACTCTTTACCTGTCCCGGTACGTGAGTCTTTACCTGTCCCGGTACGTGACTCCTTTACCTGTTCCGGTACGTGACTCCTTTACCAGTCCCGGTACGTGACTCTTTACCAGTCCCGGTACGTGACTCTTTACCTGTTCCGGTACGTGACTCTTTACCTGTTCCGGTACGTGACTCCTTTACCAGTCCCGGTACGTGACTCTTTACCAGTCCCGGTACGTGACTCCTTTACCTGTCCCGGTACGTGAGTCTTTACCTGTTCCGGTACGTGACTCTTTACCTGTTCCGGTACTTGACTCCTTTACCAGTCCCGGTACGTGACTCTTTACCAGTCCCGGTACGTGACTCCTTTACCTGTCCCGGTACGTGAGTCTTTACCAGTCCCGGTACGTGACTCCTTTACCTGTCCCGGTACGTGACTCCTTTACCTGTCCCGGTACGTGACTCTTTACCAGTCCCGGTACGTGACTCCTTTACCTGTCCCGGTACGTGAGTCTTTACCTGTCCCGGTACGTGACTCCTTTACCTGTCCCGGTACGTGACTCCTTTACCTGTCCCGGTACGTGACTCCTTTACCTGTCCCGGTACGTGACTCTTTACCAGTCCCGGTATGTGACTCTTTACCTGTCCCGGTACGTGAGTCTTTACCAGTCCCGGTACGTGACTCCTTTACCTGTCCCGGTACGTGACTCCTTTACCTGTCCCGGTACGTGACTCTTTACCAGTCCCGGTACGTGACTCTTTACCAGTCCCGGTATGTGACTCCTTTACCTGTCCCTGTACGTGACTCCTTTACCTGTCCCGGTACGTGACTCTTTACCAGTCCCGGTACGTGACTCTTTACCTGTCCCGGTACGTGAGTCTTTACCTGTCCCGGTACGTGAGTCTTTACCCGTCCCGGTACGTGACTCCTTTACCTGTCCCGGTACGTGACTCCTTTACCTGTCCCGGTACGTGACTCTTTACCAGTCCCGGTACGTGACTCTTTACCTGTCCCTGTACGTGACTCTTTACCAGTCCCGGTACGTGACTCCTTTACCTGTCCCTGTACGTGACTCTTTACCTGTCCCTGTACGTGACTCTTTACCAGTCCCTGTACGTGACTCTTTACCTGTCCCGGTACGTGACTCTTTACCAGTCCCGGTACGTGACTCCTTTACCAGTCCCTGTACGTGACTCCTTTACCTGTCCCTGTACATGACTCTTTACCAGTCCCTGTACGTGACTCTTTACCAGTCCCTGTATGTGACTCTTTACCTGTCCCGGTACGTGAGTCTTTACCTGTCCCGGTACGTGAGTCTTTACCCGTCCCGGTACGTGACTCCTTTACCTGTCCCTGTACATGACTCTTTACCAGTCCCTGTACGTGACTCTTTACCAGTCCCTGTACGTGACTCTTTACCAGTCCCGGTACGTGACTCCTTTACCAGTCCCTGTACGTGACTCCTTTACCTGTCCCTGTACATGACTCTTTACCAGTCCCTGTACGTGACTCTTTACCTGTCCCGGTACGTGACTCTTTACCAGTCCCGGTACGTGACTCTTTACCTGTCCCGGTACGTGACTCTTTACCAGTCCCGGTACGTGACTCCTTTACCAGTCCCTGTACGTGACTCCTTTACCTGTCCCTGTACATGACTCTTTACCAGTCCCTGTACGTGACTCTTTACCAGTCCCTGTACGTGACTCTTTACCAGTCCCTGTACGTGACTCTTTACCAGTCCCGGTACGTGACTCCTTTACCAGTCCCTGTACGTGACTCCTTTACCTGTCCCTGTACATGACTCTTTACCAGTCCCGGTACGTGACTCTTTACCAGTCCCGGTACGTGACTCCTTTACCTGTCCCGGTACGTGAGTCTTTACCTGTCCCGGTACGTGACTCCTTTACCTGTCCCGGTACGTGACTCCTTTACCTGTCCCGGTACGTGACTCCTTTACCTGTCCCGGTACGTGACTCTTTACCAGTCCCGGTACGTGACTCTTTACCTGTCCCGGTACGTGAGTCTTTACCAGTCCCGGTACGTGACTCCTTTACCTGTCCCGGTACGTGACTCCTTTACCTGTCCCGGTACGTGACTCTTTACCAGTCCCGGTACGTGACTCTTTACCAGTCCCGGTATGTGACTCCTTTACCTGTCCCTGTACGTGACTCCTTTACCTGTCCCGGTACGTGACTCTTTACCAGTCCCGGTACGTGACTCTTTACCTGTCCCGGTACGTGAGTCTTTACCTGTCCCGGTACGTGAGTCTTTACCCGTCCCGGTACGTGACTCCTTTACCTGTCCCGGTACGTGACTCCTTTACCTGTCCCGGTACGTGACTCTTTACCTGTCCCGGTACGTGACTCTTTACCTGTCCCTGTACGTGACTCTTTACCAGTCCCGGTACGTGACTCCTTTACCTGTCCCTGTACGTGACTCTTTACCTGTCCCTGTACGTGACTCTTTACCAGTCCCTGTACGTGACTCTTTACCTGTCCCGGTACGTGACTCTTTACCAGTCCCGGTACGTGACTCCTTTACCAGTCCCTGTACGTGACTCCTTTACCTGTCCCTGTACATGACTCTTTACCAGTCCCTGTACGTGACTCTTTACCAGTCCCTGTATGTGACTCTTTACCTGTCCCGGTACGTGAGTCTTTACCTGTCCCGGTACGTGAGTCTTTACCCGTCCCGGTACGTGACTCCTTTACCTGTCCCTGTACATGACTCTTTACCAGTCCCTGTACGTGACTCTTTACCAGTCCCTGTACGTGACTCTTTACCAGTCCCGGTACGTGACTCCTTTACCAGTCCCTGTACGTGACTCCTTTACCTGTCCCTGTACATGACTCTTTACCAGTCCCTGTACGTGACTCTTTACCTGTCCCGGTACGTGACTCTTTACCAGTCCCGGTACGTGACTCTTTACCTGTCCCGGTACGTGACTCTTTACCAGTCCCGGTACGTGACTCCTTTACCAGTCCCTGTACGTGACTCCTTTACCTGTCCCTGTACATGACTCTTTACCAGTCCCTGTACGTGACTCTTTACCAGTCCCTGTACGTGACTCTTTACCAGTCCCTGTACGTGACTCTTTACCAGTCCCGGTACGTGACTCCTTTACCAGTCCCTGTACGTGACTCCTTTACCTGTCCCTGTACATGACTCTTTACCAGTCCCTGTACGTGACTCTTTACCAGTCCCTGTACGTGACTCTTTACCAGTCCCTGTATGTGACTCTTTACCAGTCCCGGTACGTGACTCCTTTACCTGTCCCGGTACGTGACTCCTTTACCTGTCCCGGTACGTGACTCCTTTACCTGTCCCGGTACGTGACTCTTTACCAGTCCCGGTACGTGACTCCTTTACCAGTCCCGGTACGTGACTCCTTTACCTGTCCCGGTATACTTCTTGTCTTGGTATGTTTGAGCCATGTTACTTATGTGGTTTCTTTCATCTCTTCTCTCAGGGATCTTCCTCCCCTCCTCACTGGAAGTTGTCATCCCCTCCTTCCCCCTCCCAACCCCCTCTGTGCTCCTCCCCCAGACCCTCCCCGTCCCCACTCAGGTGTAACGTGGACTCCCTCCTCCACCTGTTCGGTGACTGGCTTTTTGATGCTGCTCTGATGAACAGAGACTCTGGTCTGCCCACTAAGTACTCTACATACACATTACATAGTACTACACGTACTTTACGCAGTACTACACGTATATCCACATGATAACTCCTTCCCCCCGTGTGTTCTCCAGCCGGTCCCGGTGATGTCACTGTGATGTCAGCGAGGTGGGCGGCTGGTCGAGCCGAGGCCTGCGGGACACTTTGCAGGATCTTCACCTGCAAGAAAACTGCAGAGGACGTCCTGCCTGTCTACCTGTCCAGGTACACGTCTCTTTACCTGTCTAGGTACATGTCTGAGTACACATGGTTTTACCTGTCCAGGTACACATGTCTTTACCTGTTCAGGTGCATGCATCCTTACTTGTCCAGTTACATATTGCAATACCTGTCAATGTACATGTGTCTTTATCTGGGTACTTATCCAGGTACATTTACCTGTCTAGATACATGTCTGGGTACCTGACCAGGTACACATGTCTTTAACTGTCCAGGTATATGCATATTTACCTGGTCATGTACATATTGCAATACCAATTCAGGTACATTTATCTGTCCAGGGACATTTAATTGAACTGTCCAGGTACACGTGTCTTAACATTGGTACATGCCTAGTTACATCCATCTTGTCCAGGTACATGTCTCAATACCTGTCCAGGTACAGTCCTCTCCGTAGTACTATATATATATAGTACTAGTACTATATCTGGTGACTGTTGTCTTTACTGTCAAAAACATCATCACATTTAAAGTGTGTGTGTGTGTGTGTGCGTGTATTCTCCCCTCCTCTGTCCAACCTTCAGGTTCTACCTGGTTCTCCTTCAGGGTCTGGTGGTGTCGGAGGAGGTGTGTCCTCCTGTTCTGGCCTCCATCCTGCTGAACTCCACCTCTCTGTTCTGCTGTGACCTGGGAGGAGTCCACCTGCTGTTGCCCTCCTTCATCTCCGCTGTGGAGAAAGTGCTGCTCGACAGGTACGTGCTGAGTTGGAACCAGAACCCTGCGGTTACCGGCTCGGGGTCTGGTGGTCCACAAGTTTCAATTCTCTTACTTATGTAGTAACACTTTGTTACGAGTAGAAGTCATGCATTCAACATCGTATCATTTCGATGCTGGTAAAAGTGGAGCTATTACTGTATTTACTTCTGGGAGGTTTAATCTGTAACATATCTCTTGTCCAGAGAGCTGTTAAGGTTCAAGAGTTTTTTGAGCCCGGTCGATCTGAGGCGAGCCTCCATCCTGGTCCTGCTGACCATGCTGCCCCTCCCTCTGCAGTTTGGGTCTGTCCGGTCAGAGGTAGGCTTTCATCCACCCCGTTAAAGACCTACACACACCTGTGCAAAGCTCACCTGGACAAGTGAAGCAAGAGCATCAAATAACAACCCCAGAGACAGGAACAGTGTGTGTGTGTGTGTGTGTGTTTAGGTGTTATTGGACGGGCGGTTCAATGGTGATGATGTCACAGGAGGTAGCTTCCTGTCTCTGAAGCCCCGCCTCATCGGGGTTCTGATTGGAGCTCTGCAGACGGAGACCGACACCTCCAACACACAGATACTACTCGGTCAGATCCAGATCCTTAATTTGTTTGTTTATCCTACTCTACTCATTCTTTCTGACTTAATTGTTTTCATTCTTTCTGACTTTATTGTTTAATTCTGTCGGACTCAATTGATTTTTATTCTGTCATCCTCTACTGCATCTGACTCTACTGTGTTTATTCTATCTTACTGTATTGTTTTTATATTTGTGGACTCTGTTTACACTCTGAGCTCAGACGGTCTGAATGGTTTGTGTTTTCGTGTAGCGGCCATGTTGAACCTGGTCCAGGACTCGGCTCTGTGGAAGGCTGCAGGACAAAGTCAGCAGGTGAATCCACTGAAACTCTATTGGCACACAGTATTTTCAGAACAGATGAATATATGTATTTATTTATTTAAACCTTTATTTAACCACGTGAATCCCATTGAGATTAAAAATCTCATTTTCGAGGGAGACCTATAAGAAACACATAGATACAGATAAAAAACACACAACAAGAAGTTAAACTACAAGTTAAGAGACAGTGTTATACAGAAGAACTGTCTGTCATACTGGAGATTATTTTTTATGTCTTAATATTTTAATATTTATGTCTTAATTAGCTTTACAGCACAGAGTTTTTTTTGTTTTTCACATTGTCTTGATGTTGGATTTGTGCTGTACATCGTGTGGTGTTTATGGGATGCCTGGACTTATCCCTGGATAATATTTGTGACTGAATGATTAATAACAATCCGCCTGCAGGTGGCGCCGACAAGATTTTACACCGTTACTGTGGGTTTTCTTTTATTATCAGAAAAATTAAAACACTGTTTTTCAGGACACTGAGTCCCAGCAAGGTGGAGCCAGCAGACCCAGATGGACCGCGGGACCCGGTGGACCCGGTGCAAATAGATGGACCAGAGGAACCGGTAGTTTGAATTAATTGTATTACATTTACCGTCACAAGATGGAAATCTGGGAGCTACTATCTGATTGTGTGTGTTTTGCGTTGCATCAACCAGCCGTCCAATCAGACGCAGACGGTATCCTGTGGGTTCAGTTTGTGCGTCTGCTGACTCAGCGTCTGACGGCTCAGTGGAGGAATGACTCAGCAGTTTGTCTCTCTGCACTGGAAGTACTGGGAGGACTGGCCAAGGTGGACACACACACACACACACATGCACACTCACCCATACACACACAGATCCAAACACCAATTCTAAATCTTTCTGCGACCTTCTCCCGCCCTCCTGCAGGTGGAGGTGAGCGTGGAAGAGAGCGAGAGGAGGCGAGCGGTCACTTCAGTCTGCTGCTACATCGTGTTTCAGTGCAGTCGTCCTCCTCCGCTTCACTCCAGAGATCTGCACTCCATCATCGTCGCTGCTTTCTACTGTCTGAACGTCTGGTTAACTCAGCACCCCGCCATGCTCGACCACCAGGTAACTAACCAGCAGTCACTAACCAGCAGTCACTAACCAGCAGGTAACTAACCAGCAGTCACTAACCAGCAGTCACTAACCAGGTAACTAACCAGCAGGTAACTAACCAGCAGGTAACTAACCAGCAGGTAACTAACCAGCAGTCACTAACCAGCAGGTAACTAACCAGCAGTCACTAACCAGCAGTCACTAACCAGGTAACTAACCAGCAGTCACTAACCAGCAGTCACTAACCAGCAGGTAACTAACCAGCAGGTAACTAACCAGCAGGTCACTAACCAGCAGTCACTAACCAGCAGTCACTAACCAGCAGTCACTAACCAGCAGTCCCTAACCAGCGGTCACTAAACAGCAGGTAACTAACCAGCAGTCACTAAACAGCAGGTAACTAACCAGCAGTCACTAACCAGCAGGTAACTAACCAGCATTCACTAAACAACAGTCACTAACCAGCAGGTAACTAACCAGCAGTCACTAAACAGCAGGTAACTAACCAACATTCACTAAACAGCAGGTAACTAACCAGCAGGTAACTAACCAGCAGTCACTAACCAGCAGGTAACTAACCAGCAGTCACTAACCAGCAGGTGACTAACCAGCAGGTACCAGCAGGCAGTCATGTAACTAGCAGCCATGTAACTAACAGCCATGTAACTAACAGCCAAGTAACTAACCAACAGGTAACTATAACAGATAAGTAACTAACCAGCAGATATAATGTAGTTATATATAAGTCTTCTGCTGTTTTCAGGAGTGTTTGTTGGAGGTCCTGGAGATAGTGGAATTGGGCATTTCTGGCAGTAAGTCCAGACAGGAACAGGAAGTGAGATGTAAAGAGGAGAAGGAACTGAACCCGGCCTCTCTGAGGGTGAAGGAGGCTGCAGAGGCCACGCTGAGCTGGTGAGCCAAACAAACACAGTGGGTCATCAGCACAGTCTTGACCTCACGTTTGACCTCAGATCAGATTCTGCCTCATTCTCAAATAAGCCCAACAGTGTCTGTTTAGTCTGACCTCTACTCATATCTCAGTGTTATGCAGGTTTCGGGGGCCTTCCCATTCCTCGGAGGCCTGCTGAGCGAGGACGCTCTGATTGGCTGCTCCGCTTTGAGTGACAGCAGTTTGAAGAAATTCAGATATTTTGTGGTGGACCACTCGGTCATCTTGGCCATGCTGGAACAACCACCTGAAGAGGGTCAGTCCTGATTCACTGATCCTGAACCAGATATGGACAGAAACACAAACCCTCGTACGCGAGGAAACCTCAAAGCTAGCCGACGTCATCAGTCAAAAATCTAATTAACCTCTAAATTACATGTTTTTTGTAATGTTTTGAATGGTGTCTGCAGCGCCATGTCCGTCACTCACAGTGCTGATCAGAGGTCCGTCAGGAGGTCACACCTGGACTTTACAGCTCCACCTGCAACCCAGAGAGGGAAGAACCAAAACACAGGTGGCCACTTCCATCAATGACCAAACACAAGAAATACACAATAATAACAATTTAGAATGATTCAGCTTGTGAACATAGTGTGTTTTCTCAGGCTGGAGATCAGTATTCTATCTTTCCCGACTGTTGATCGACTGTAGCAAACTCTGATCCCAGAGCAGCGCGTTGCGGCCCAAGAGGATGCTTGGATACGATGTGGTGTCAAACATCAGCTGTTTCCTGAAAACATTGACAGAGTTGCTTCAGTGAAAGCAGATCTGAGTATTCCAAATCTGCGTGAGACCGTTACTGAGGAGGTACCTACCTGGTCCAACCCAGATCCAAACCCTGCAGATTGTTCATTCTACCTTTTATTTCTTTACCTGTTTGTAGCACCAGTGTGTTCCTCAGGGATCACGTTTAGGTCCTCTTCTTTTCACTTGTCTTGCTAATATTAAAATCTGGAAGTCGCAGAACCTTTGGAAGCTAAATTAAAGTCAGACAGGTGTTTTTTTACATGAGAATCTGCACCTGCTCAGGTGTGGGTAAATTACTGGTCAGGTACAAACTCCTCCCTCTTCCTCCTCGGACAGGTGCAGCAGCAACAGGAGCATCTGCAAGCAGTGTTGATGAGGCAGCGACAGGTCGAGGCTCGGCCGCAGGTGAGCGGACGCTCTGTTGACATGAAGACCTGCAGGCCGCCGTCTCCTATTACCAAGTTCCAGACAGCGAGACTGTTCCTGTCCCACCTGGGCCTGCTGACACCTGAGACCTTGAAGGTACCAAGTACATGGCGGAGATCGATTTATTGATACGTTTTAGCTCTGTCTGTTGTCACACCCACCTGTCTCTCCTTCTCACTTGTCCCCGGTAGAGTCCAGGTACCAGCGATGTCCCAGCTCCGCTGGTGTCTCTGGACTCGTCACTTCCAGGTTTCTCTGAGGATCTGAGACGTTTGGACCAGCTGCCGTCCAGAAACTGCGACTCCGCCTTCATCTTCTACATGAGAGCCGGACAGAGGACAGCTGCTGAGGTCGTACCACACCTGCCTGTGTTTGTCGTTGTTTTTCTTTCTCAGGCCCTAGTATGTAGTTGTAACTCTAGCTCTTGTCTGTTTGAGTGCTATGAACCGATATTTAACATACTAAATGTCTGGACGCGTCGAGTAGAGACTTGCAAGTTGTGGAATTGTTAGGCAGTCTGACTTTGAAAGGTTGTGTCGAGAGAACTTTGCTGAACCGGTCCGTCTCTTTGTAGATTCTGAGGAATGTGGAGTCCAGCTGCAGCGTCCAGTCTCACTTCCTGGACTTCCTGTGGTCTCTCGGTCGGCCAGTGGAGGTGGGGCGACGACTGGGGGGCGGGTTCGACGCCAACGGTTCAGGTCAGTGCTCTGATTGGTCACTTCTCAGCAACAGGACACTGTCAGCGGTCAGTGGTTACCTGAAGTCACTCGCTTCTCCTTCATCCTTAATTGTTCATTTATTTATTTTTTTAGAATTCCCTGCTGTGCTAGGTGACAGTGGAGGGGGCGTGTTTAATGGAGAGAGGTTTGTCCTGATGTACACCGACGCTCTCACCGAGATCACCTTCATCGTACCCTCATCATCATACAGTGAGTGTGTTGACCATATAACGAGAGATGTGACCATTTAAAGAGAGGTGTTACCACATAAGAAAGTGGATCATATCAGGGGTAGTGATACCCTATTAGGAGAGGTGGTTCCATATAAGGGATTTACTCATTATTACTTAATAAATTCTTCATTGTGTTTTTATATGAAGCGGCTGATTTGTCGAAGAGTCCGGAGGAGGCGGAGCCTCTAACTGGGGTGCCATCCAACCAGCGGTGTCCTTTTGAGCCCAACAAAGACTCCACCCCTCAACCTACAGTATGGACCTTCAACATGAAATATTTTTCTCTTATGTTCCTGTCTGTCAGTCTCTGACCTGTCTGTCTTTCGCTCTGTCTGTCTGTCTTTGTCCAGAGTCCTCCAGTTGAAGACATGAAGTCCTTTCGTTTTGAGTTGTCGTCCGTTGGCTCTGAATCTAAACTCCTGATAGTCTGGGTTGAACGCTTCGAGGATATCGGTAACTATCTTTACATTAACAGTATAACTACTGACATCCATTGTCATGTTCCTACTTACTATAGAACTAGTATTATTGAGTGTGATGAGATCAGTTGTTTGGTTTCTCCCGTTGAGACATTATAACTTTGTGTTTCAGAGAGTTTCCCTCTGTCGGACCTTCTGTCGGGGACCACGACAGGAACACCGACCAGGTGAAGCCCGTGATGAATACGCTGTTAGAAACGGCTTCAGACTTTAAGTACCATGAAGGGAACAAAGCCATCTTGTCTTTCTGTCCGTTGTTAGCGTCTCAAACGTCCAGCTGATCTTCGTCCATCCTCTGAAGACTGGACTCTACCGGATTTGTTTCCATGCAAACACGACCAGCAAGTTCGGGTTGTTCGTCCCTTTGGTCAACGGGAGTTTGGTCAGCAGGAGGTCTTTGGGTACGTCTGAATGACGGGGAGGGGGCGTGTCTTAATTTGAAAATATCCAATCGGATTGGATTGGGATTACTTTTGGCGTGTTAGAAAGTCTGACCATATAAAGTGAAGTGATACCCTATTAGGAAACGTGTGAACATCTCCGAGGTGTGACCTTTATAAGGAAAGGTGATACCCTATAAGGAAAGGTTATAGCAAAAAGGTGAGGTGATGCCATCTAAGGAGAGGTGATACCATATGAGGAAAGGTTATACCTTATAAGGAAAGGTGACACCCAAAAGGAGAGGTTATACCTTTTTATAAGGAAAGCTGATACCATATAAGGAGAGGTTATACCTTACAAGGGAAGCGTATACCAAAAAGGAGAGTTGATACCATACAAGCTAATGATGATCTGGATAATATTAATAAATATAAATAAGTAACCGTTTGTCTTTTATCTCCTCTATTGTCTGTAGGTTAAATCAGTTTTTGGTTCAAGAAGTCTGTTTCGTCTTCGTTGTCGAAAACAAAATCCTTATATAATCTATTTTCTTGAATATATATATTATATTATAATATATTAATTTCTCCGTCTCCAGCTTTCCTGCTCAGAGAGATCGTGATCAACTGTTGCCATCGGCGGCGGTTGGAGAGTGACTCCACCCCTCCTTCTCACGTCAGGAGAAAGCACATGATCAATGACATCATCCTTCGTTATCGCAGCCGTCGTTCTGAGCCCGCCTTTTACGCTGCCCTGTTCCAGGAGCCCTGAACCCCCTCTGACCTTTGACCTCTCGGACTGACCAGCTCCACTGTATTTACCAGTCACAGAATAAAAAAAACCCAAAAAATGTGCTTGCTTGTTTGTGTAGTTTTAAACCAGCCAATCAGGATCAACACTTCCTGCCGTTACAAGGTTCTTGTGTGCAACGGCAGGTGTTTACCGAGTGATTATGTCACCTGAGTGGGTTAATAAACTGTGTGGAAACCTCTGTGTGTCTCACATTCTGATTGGTCCTCTGGTGTGACGTCATCAATTCTATTCAAATGGTCTTTTATTGGCGAAAAAGTTTAATCGGGCAAAATACAATTTGCCCAAGTCCCATGTTGAATATATATATCTGTCATACATTTGAGCCCATTACAACCCCCTCTCCTCCTTTTCCTCTTCCTGCCCTTCCCTCCCCCTCTTCCTCTCCTTTTCCTCTTCCTGCCCTTCCCTCCACCTCTTCCTCTCCTTTTCCTCTTCCTGCCCTTCCCTCCCCCTCTTCCTCTCCTTTTCCTCTTCCTGCCCTTCCCTCCTCCTCTTCCTCTCCTTTTCCTCTTCCTGCCCTTCCCTCCACCTCTTCCTCTCCTTTTCCTCTTCCTGCCCTTTCCTCCTCCTCTTCCTCTCCTTTTCCTCTTCCTGCCCTTCCCTCCCCTTCCCTCCACCTCTTCCTCTCCTTTTCCTCTTCCTGCCCTTCCCTCCACCTCTTCCTCTCCTTTTCCTCTTCCTGCCCTTCCCTCCTCCTCTTCCTCTCCTTTTCCTCTTCCTGCCCTTCCCCTCCTCCTCTAACTCTCCTTTTCCTCTTCCTGCCCTTCCCCTCCTCCTCTTCCTCTCCTTTTTCTCTTCCTGCCCTTCCCTCCTCCTCTTCCTCGTTGTGGATTCCACCTGCCTTTCCTCCTCCTCTTCCTCTCCTTTTCCTCTTCCTGCCCTTCCCCTCCTCCTCTTCCTCTCCTTTTCCTCTTCCTGCCCTTCCCCTCCTCCTCTTCCTCTCCTTTTTCTCTTCCTGCCCTTCCCTCCTCCTCTTCCTCGTTGTGGATTCCACCTGCCTTTCCTCCGGTTGCCATGGTCACCGCCTCCAAATCATCCCGTTACCGCGGTAACGGGCAGAGGCGATGTCTGTTTCTTTTAACTAGTCGATCAATTTAATAATTTTTTTTAAATGAGTTTTTTCTCCATTTGTGAGGTGATCGATGACCGTTGGTGACGTCATGCCACTTCCTCTTCGTGCGGGGAGGGGGGGGGGGGGGGGAGGGGGGTAGAAAGAAATCTGCTGATCAGCCAATCTGCTGCTGGCCTTTCTCTGCGGGTGTTATCCTCCTCCTTCCGCTCTCCTCCCGTCCTGTATTTATCTTCCAGTCCTCCGCTCCCCCCCCTCCTCCTCCGCAGCGATGCTCCCGCCCGACGTGGCCGTCCTCGGTGCTCTGTCTGCGGGCTGGCAGTAGATCGACCGGCCGGTCCCGGTCCCGGTCCCTCCGTGCAGAGATGGTACAGAAATCCCGGAACGGCGGGGTGTTCCCCGGGGCGCAGGCCGACCAGAAGAAGGTGGGCTTCGTGGGTCTGGAGGCCGGGGGGACCGAGTCCAGCAGGGACGGGGCTCTGCTCATAGCAGGTACACAACCAGAGCTGCCGGTTCGTAGGCGGTAATTAACGGGGACCTTTAACGGCGCGCGTGTGTGTCTTTTTTGCGCGTGCGCGTGTTTAGTTCTTTTCTTCTGATGATGAGAACCTGAAGGTTCTGCTTCACGGTTACAGCAACAAAAAAATAACAGATTTGAACCAATGAAGATAAATAAATATAAATATTTACTGTCGGCGTGTCAAACGGGTGCTTGAACGTGATTGGCTGATGACCCTCGTGCGTATATGTGTGGAAGTTGATTTAATAAATAGATGTTTACCACTTTTCTTCTGTTTTTCTAAACCAACAAACACATTGCCTGTTCTTTGGGTCACTATTGTATTCATATTTTCTTTTTCCCATCCTCCCTGTACAATAACAACAGCAACACACATTGCAGAAAACCCAAAACAATAATAGAATATTAAGATAAATATAAAGAGGGGAAGACAAAGAGGACCAATTAAAGCCAAATAACAATCACAATGAGGTGAGCAAAGATGTTCAGGAAAATGAAAAAGGAAAGGATAACAGATTAAAAATAATAAATAAAAACGGGAAAAGCCCTGCTTCAACTTGTCAATGGAGTTAAGGGGCATATTGATCAGGAGATCCCCTGCATGGCTGGAAGTGCACAAGCAATCAATCAAAAAAGGACACGTGGCTGTAAACCGTTATTCACGATTGTGCCTTGAGGCTCCACCCGTTAGTTTCAGAGGTTTATGACCAGTTTACATGTTTAATGAATTAAATTGGGGACCAGTTCCTTGGTCTCTATTAAATAGCTTTCTCATTCTCTCTCCTGACCACCAGGGGGTGACTCCTCTGGTTGTATAGAAGTCTATGCTTTATGTGTTAAAGCTGCATTCTCTCCCCTGACCACCAGGGGGCGACTCCTCTGGTTGTATAGAAGTCTATGCTTCATGTGTTAAAGCTGCATTCTCTCTCCTGACCACCAGGGGGCAACTCCTCTGGTTGTGTAGAAGTCTATCCTTCTTGTGTTAAAGCTGCATTCTCTCTCCTGACCACCAGGGGGTGACTCCTCTGGTTGTATAGAAGTATATGCTTCTTGTGTTAAAGCTGCATTCTCTCTCCTGACCACCAGGGGGCGACTCCTCTGGTTGTATAGAAGTCTATGCTTTATGTGTTAAAGCTGCATTCTCTCTCCTGACCACCAGGGGGTGACTCCTCTGGTTGTATAGAAGTCTATGCTTCATGTGTTAAAGCTGCATTCTCTCTCCTGACCACCAGGGGGCGACTCCTCTGGTTGTATAGAAGTCTATATAAATGACTCTACTTCTCTTGATGTATTCCCTCAGTAAACATTGTAAACATTAGTTTTTGGTCTCAATCTCTAGTTTCAAGTCTTCTTCAATACAGCGTGATGTTCATTTAGTAAATTATGGTCATTTAGAGTCAAACAGACCATAAAGCAGGGGATGCTTTAGGGCGGGGCTACAAGGTGATTGACAGGTCGACACCAGAGACGTATAGCTTGGTTTGTATGAGTGTGAATCAGTGAATATATACCTGTGTTCAGGTGCTGATGAGGGTCCTCGGCGGCAGCGCAGCAGCGTCTCTGGAGGGAGGAAACCCCCGAAGCGAAATGTCTTCTACAGACGACTGCAGATGTTCCTGTACAACGTCCTAGAGAGACCTCGAGGATGGGCCTTCATCTACCACGCATATGTGTAGATACCTGTCTTTACACCTGTCATATATATTTATATATATTTATTATCATATTTGTGTTTGTACATATACGTTCATGTATGTTTTTATTTATAGTTTCTTCATATATATATATATATTTATATATTCTTTATATATAAATATATAATTTTGTGTATATATATATAAAATATTTCAGTTTACTTCTAGTCTGCTCTGAGGATCAGATAGATCTCAGATCAGGTGTCATAGTCTCGGTCTCCCCCCCTTGAACACAGATCTGAGATCAGTATCCAGACACGTGAAAGTGAAGCAGGACGGGAGGGGGAGAGTGTGTGTGTGTGTGTGTGTGTGTGTGTGTGTGTGTGTGTGTGTGTGTGTGTGTGTGTGTGTGTGTGTGTGTGTGTGTGTGTGTGTGTGTGTGTGTGTGTGTGTGTGTGTGTGTGTGTGTGTGTGTTTGACGTGTGTTCTCCGTTCAGGTTCGTGCTGGTGTTCTCCTGTCTGGTTCTGTCTGTGTTCTCCACCATCAGAGAGTACGAGAAGTCTTCAGAGGACGCTCTCTACATTCTGGTAAACTCTGCGTGACTCGTGGTGTTAAAAATACACATCAGTCACAACTGAATACATTCTGGAAATAATTATAACTTTCGGTCAATCAGCTGGTTGTGTTTATTAATTATATAATAATCAGCACATTAATCAATAATCATTAGTATATAGTGAAAAATCCCACAATGCATCATTAAAAGTAGGAAACAACCGACGGTCACTAAAATATAAATATATACCATCATGCTTTGCGCCGCATGTTAAAATGTCGGAGGGCTGAGAGGAGAAAAGAGCACTAAGTGATAAACTTTCATGAGATGTGGTAATAATCCCTCTCTATGCAGACGGCCACAAAGTACCTTGTATCACTCCTTACTTTCCTACCTTTCACAATAAAAGCCCTGCTTACCAGAATACACTTAAATTCCCTTCAGAGTGCTTCGCCAAGAGGCAACTTCAACTAAATGAAATCGATGTCGGTATTCATTGTGAAAGGTCCCCCAGCAGGAAGTCGTGAACGAACACGACCTTTGGTCTCTGACGTTGTGCTGTTGTCTGAACAGGAAGTGGTGACCATCGTGGTGTTCGGGGTGGAGTACATTGTGAGGATCTGGGCTGCAGGTTGCTGCTGTCGGTACCGAGGATGGAGAGGACGCCTCAAATTCTCCAGAAAACCTTTCTGTGTCATCGGTGAGTCTGTTGAGTTCAACCGGAAAAATCTGAGCCTTGTCGGGTAGACGGGTGACACTTCATTTACCCTCAGACTATAACAACAGTTTATTACCCTCAGACTATAACAACACTTTATTACCCTCAGACTATAACAACTCAGACTATAACAACTCAGACTATAACAACTCAGACTATAACAACAGTTTATTACCCTCAGACTATAACAACACTTTATTACCCTCAGACTATAACAACACTTCATTACCCTCAGACTATAACAACTCAGACTATAACAACACTTTATTACCCTCAGACTATAACAACACTTTATTACCCTCAGACTATAACAACACTTTATTACCCTCAGTCTATAACAACACTTTATTACCCTCAGACTATAACAACACTTCATTACTATCAGACTATAATAACACTAGTCTCTGTCTCTCTGCCTGTCTGCCTGTCTGTCTCTCTCTCTCTGCCTGTCTGTCTGTCTGTCTCTCTTTCTGTCTGTCTGTCTTTGCCTGTCTGTCTCTGCCTGTCTGCCTGCAGACGTCATGGTGTTGATAGCCTCCATCTCAGTGTTGGCTGCAGGCACTCAGGGGAACGTCTTTGCCACTTCGGCCATCAGGTCGCTTCGTTTCCTTCAGATTCTGAGGATGATCAGGATGGACCGACGGGGAGGAACCTGGAAGCTTCTGGGGTCGGTGGTCTACGCCCACAGCAAGGTAACCTGGGGGGTTGGTGGTCTATGCCCACAGCAAGGTAACCTGGGGGGTTGGTGGTCTATGCCCACAGCAAGGTAACCTGGGGGGTCGGTGGTCTACGCCCACAGCAAGGTAACCTGGGGGGTTGGTGGTCTATGCCCACAGCAAGGTAACCTGGGGTGTTGGTGGTCTACGCACACAGCAAGGTAACCTGGGGGGTTGGTGGTCTACACACACAGCAAGGTAACCTGGGGGTTGGTGGTCTACGCCCACAGCAAGGTAACCTGGGGGGTTGGTGGTCTACGCACACAGCAAGGTAACCTGGGGGGTTGGTGGTCTACGCCCACAGCAAGGTAACCTGGGGGGTTGGTGGTCTACGCCCACAGCAAGGTAACCTGGGGGGTTGGTGGTCTACGCACACAGCAAGGTAACCTGGGGGGTTGGTGGTCTACGCCCACAGCAAGGTAACCTAGGGGGTTGGTGGTCTACGCACACAGCAAGGTAACCTGGGGGGTTGTTGGTCTACGCCCACAGCAAGGTAACCTGGAGGGTCGGTGGTCTACGCCCACAGCAAGGTAACCTGGGGGGTTGGTGGTCTACGCCCACAGCAAGGTAACCTGGGGGGTCGGTGGTCTACGCACACAGCAAGGTAACCTGGGGGGTTGGTGGTCTACGCAC
>NC_046970.1:25465222-25487722 GCF_009769545.1 Cyclopterus lumpus | reverse complement strand
TATACAACCAGAGGAGTCGCCCCCTGGTGGTCAGGAGAGAGGTTGCAGCTTTAAGACATGAAGCATAGACTTCTATACGACCAGAGGAGTCACCCCCTGGTGGTCAGTAGAGAGAATGCAGCTTTAACACATGAAGAATAGACTTCTATACAACCAGAGGAGTCGCCCCCTGGTGGTCAGGAGAGAGAATGCAGCTTTAACACATGAAGCATAGACTTCTATACAACCAGAGGAGTCGCCCCCTGGTGGTCAGGAGAGAGGATGCAGTTTTAAGACATGAAGCATAGACTTCTATACAACCAGAGGAGTCGCCCCCTGGTGGTTAGGAGAGAGAATGCAGCTTTAAGACATGAAGCATAGACTTCTATACAACCAGAGGAGTCACCCCCTGGTGGTAAAGGACATTTAGGACCTTTTCTCCCAGACTCCTGACAGATGCCGAAACGTTTAATATCCAAATAAAACCAGTCTGTCTGTCTGTCTGTCTGTCTGTCTGTCTGTCTGTCTGTCTGTCTCCTGTCTCTGCAGTCAGAAGGTCAGTCTGAAGGAGAGGGTCTTCTCGTCTCCCCGTAGTTCAGTGACCAAAGGAAAAGGTTCCCCTCAGCACGGTGGGTGTTTGGGCCAAAGTCTTTCCTTTTAAATGTTGTAGAACAGTACGAAAGGAACGATGAGGTTCTAGTTTCCTCCGGTCCGATCCTCCCAACAGGTTCTCCGTTGAGTGCTGAAGCTTGAGGAAACCACATGAAGACAGTGGACTCAGTGGTTTTCTGCATTCAGTCATGTTTTTTAGGGCTTTTTGAGCCGAATGAACGGAGAACAGTCACAGTTTTGACTTCCTTCTTTCCTTCCCTACTTCCTATCTCTACCGGTTCCCCCGCAGTCGGCCCAGGCGTTACTCCTGGAGGACTGGGGAACGTCCAGGCCCTGCGAGGTTCCCCCGGCACGGAGCCCAATCCGGAGGAGAGTCCCAGCAAGGTTCCGAAGAGCTGGAGCTTCGGAGAACGCAGCAGAACCAGACAGGCCTTCAGGATCCGAGGAGCGGCCTCGCGCCAGAACTCTGAAGGTAAACGGGTCGGAACCGTCTGCCTGTACGTCCACATCTCCTGCAGGCGGAGCGTGAAGGTCCACCGGTTCAGAACCCAGGTGGAACCGTCTCCAACCCTGAACCCTGAGAGGGAAACGTTCTGTTTCCTTAGTGTTGTGGATATTATTTATTACGGAGGCCATTTCCATGTATTTTTTATTTAATATTTTACAGTTAATTACTTACTCATCCACTGATCTGTATGTCTGTATAATTTATTCATATTCTCAGCCACCTAGAAGCAACATATTACCATTAAAATGGCGTAAAAACACACTTCTGTAGGATTTAATTACAGATTTAAGTTATACTAAAAAGACCATCAGCACAACATATTTATAAAAATATATACATCTTTTACATATATCTTTTATATATTTCGCTCTCCTCCTCTCTCCTCCTTCTCTCTCCTTCTCTCCTCTCTCCTCCTCTCTTTCCTCTCCTCTCCTCCTCCTCCTCCTCTCTTTCCTCTCCTCCTCTCCTCCTTCTCTCTCCTCCTCTCCTCCTCTCTCCTCCTCACTCCTCTCTCCTCCTCTCTTTCCTCTCCTCCTTCTCTCTCCTTCTCTCCTCTCCTCCTCTCCTCCTTCGCTCTCCTCCTCTCTCCTCCTCCTCTCATCCTTCTCTCTCATTCTCTCCTCTCCTCCTCCTCTCCTCCTTTTCTCTCCTTCTCTCCTCCTCTCTCCTCCTCCTCTCATCCTTCTCTCTCATTCTCTCCTCTCCTCCTCCTCTCCTCCTTTTCTCTCCTTCTCTCCTCCTCTCTCCTCCTCCTCTCCTCCTTCTCCTCCTTCTCTCTCCTCCTCCTCTCCTCCTTCTCTCTCCTTCTCTCCTCCTCTCTCTCCTCCTGCAGTGCTGATAGAGATGCAGGACGAAGAGTTCAGACAGAAGGGCTCCCCAGGTCAGCACACACACACTCACACTGTAACACACTAACACGACAATAATATACACTAACACACAGTAACAAACACTTTAACACACATTAGAACACACTAACACTCACAGTAAGACTCGCTAATATACTCTAACACACACTAAAACACACACTAATATATACACAAATATACACACTTTTAAACATTTACTAAAACACACACTATTACACACACTAATACACACTCTAATACATACACTAATACACACACTATTACACACACCATTGCACACACTAAACAGTAATATGCACACACACACACACACAGGCGCCCTCTAACAGGTTATTGGTTAGTACATAACAAATGTTGCATCATCCACTGCACCTTCATTTAAAGATAGTTTTTTATAAACGCTTGATGAGAGAAAACACATTTCTTGTACGTTTATACAATGACTGCAGTGGTTTCAGAGTCGTGGTGCTAGCAGCTAGCCTGTGACCAGGTTGTTAAACAGGAAGTGAAACAACCATAGAACGCATGTAGTCTCGTGGGAACCTGACATTAGATTCAATCTTTCCCCATTACAGACCTTTTTCACCTGAGATTTGAAAGATAATTTTGAATCAAAAAGTACTCCAAGGTACTTGTATTCAGGTACAACCTTTAGCCTCTCCCCAGATACAAAAACATCCGGTTCTACACTATTAGAGTTTCTTTTGGTCAAAAACCTACATACTCTTTTGGATACATTAAGTTGTAAACAGCATTGCTTTTAACCAAGTAGTTACATGAACCATGGAGTTAGTGAGTTCATTTGCAACATCTCTCATTTTGCTACCATGCAAGTAAATTACAGCGTCATCAGCATACATTTGCATATTGGTATCAGGACACACTGGTGGCAGATCATTAATATATAATGAAAATAGTAATGGGCCCAGGACAGATCCTTGTGGGACACCTGTGGACAAATGGAGGGCAGTATATTGATAGTTCCGAATTTGGACATACCGTGATCTATTCAGCAAATATGATTCAATCCATGTAAGTGTAGCTGAGGAAATGCCTTCTTGAGATCAAGAAACACAACTCCAACAACGACCCTCTTTGTCCAGTAGGAATTAGATTCTTTTCTGTGAAGAAACAAGGTGGCCGTCTCAGTAGAATAAATTGGCTCTGAAGCCGAATTGCATTGGATGAAGGGCAAAGGGAAAAGGGTATTCAAATAGAGGATCATTCTCTCAGCCACCAACCTTCGAAACCGTTGGTAGGATACCGATGGGTCTGTAACTAGAGGAAGAAAGGGGATCTCCATCTTTGAATACTGGAACAACAGCAGCCGACTTCCAAACACTGGGAAACATGCCCTGAGAGACAGAGAGGTTGCTGAGTACTTTGAGGCATAACGGCATCCGTACAAAATATATCTTTTTGTTTCGGATGGTTCAAGAGAACGGATTATTCTCCTGACCTCTGAATAAACGGAGTGAAACATTTTCACAATGGAAATGAAAAGCGAGTTGTTGAGTTCAGTCCTGTTCCGCCGACACACAGACCTTCAGTGGTGGTATCTTCACTTTACCCCAAGTCAAGATGTATGGAAACATCCTCTCAGTGAAAGAGTGTGTGAAGGTGTGAATGTGTGTGTTAGTTTCAGGATCAGAGAACGACAGCGTTCCTCCGGTCCAGTCCAGAGTCACTCTGATCCTCTGAGGCTTCTTCTGCACGACGAGATCAGTGACTGGACCTGATGGTGACCGCGATGAGTATTCACCTCCATCGGACCCTATTCTCCATAATCCAGAGTCTGTGAATCTCTTCCTCTGGACGGACTCTGCTAACACACCAAGTAACCAGACTCTACTGCCTCCTACCTCGACATCCCAGCTGTGAGTCCCAGAGTTAAATCCCTCAAAGCCCAGAACAGACCAGAATCCATCAAACCTCTCTGGATTATCAGGAAGCTTCTGTCTCTGTCCACATGTCACACTGGTCAGGTCTTCAGACAGGAGGAGTCCTGGATGAGCAGTGTTTGGGTCCAGAACCACAGGAGCGTAGGAGACCAGGTCCTTTATCTTGCTCCAGATGTTGAAGGTCAGGTTGCCCAGGTGTTTGGCCTCGTCTATCAGAGCTCCTGAGAGCAGCTGTGGATCCTCCAGCAGGGGGCGCTGCTGGACTCTTTCAACTGCAGCCTTGTAGTTGTTGAGGAACGAGACGTCTTCAGCTCTCAGCTCGTCCTCTGTGGCTCGGACTGTGTCTGAAAGAGCTGCTATCTCTCTGCTCAGATCCTCCATCTTCTCCTTCATCACCCCACTCTTCTGCTCCTCTTCCTCCCTCAGAGCAGAGATCCTGGCCTCCTCTTCCTCCTCTAGAAACTGGTGGAGCTTCTTAAACTGATCCTGAATCTGTCTCTCTGCTCGTCGGACCTGGACCTTCATGTGTTCTGCTGTTTGATCACAGTTTCCTTTGACTTGTTCTAAAACCTTTAACTTCTCCTTTAAGGGCTCCAGAGCTTCCTGAAGTTTCTTCTTGAGTTGTGGAGCAGCTTCATCGATGGGTCTGAATCTGTGGTCGGTGTGTTTCTCTGAATCTCTGCAGACGACACACACCGGCTGCTGATGGTCCAGACAGAAGAGTTTGAGTTTCTCAGAGTGCAGACTGCAGAGAGTCTCTGGAGCTCTCTGGTCTTTCTCGTCTAAGAAGGACTCACACAGGTTCTTTAGCACCAGGTTACTAGGTGGATCTGACTTTGAAGATCTTCTCTTACAAACTGGACACTCCTGAGTTGGTTTCTCTCTCCACCATCTCTTCAGACAGTCTTTACAGAAGCTGTGGCTACAGGACAGGACAACGGGATCTCTAAAGACTTCCTGACAGACCGGACAGCAGAGATCCTCCTTCAATCTGGAAGCCATGTTGTCTCTGAGCGAAGCTGAAAACACATGAGTACATGAGTCATGGTCCCTCCCTCCTCTCCTAACTTCAGTGTGTGGAGTCAAACTCACCTTCAGTGTGTGGAGTGTCAGAAGGTTGAAGCAGCAGTGTTGTAGTTTCCCTCTTTTCTCTCCTGCAGCTGAACTCAGTCGGATGAAGTTGTTAGTTTGGTCTGAAGGTGAATCGGATCGTCTGGTTTTCAGCCTGTGTGTCTCTTTAGTGAAGAAGAAGCACAAACTGTTGGTCTCAGGTGAGGGGGCGGAGCTTTGTGACTCCTCCTCCACTAAAAGCTTCGCCTGTAACACAGGGGTGTGTTTCATTCCACAAACACCTACCACACATCTACAGCTCACCGGTTAACAGGTTTGACCTCATTTCACCTGCAAGAGGAACATTTTCACGTGTGTGTGTGTGTGTGTGTGTGTGTGTGTGTGTGTGTGTGTGTGTGTGTGTGTGTGTGTGTGTGTGTGTGTGTGTGTGTGTGTGTGTGTGTGTGTGTGTGTGTGTGTGTGTGTGTGTGTGTGTGTGTGTGTACACTCGCCATTTTGGGTCACACACCAGAGAAGACAAGAAGGCACAACATGAGAAATGCCCCGTGAGATGATGATGATGATGACGACGATGAAGATGTTGTTGTTTCAGACGCCAGCCTGCCAGGAGAAGACATGGCCGACGACAACAAGAGCTGCCACTGTGAGTTCGTCCCCCAGGATCTGACCCCGGGGTTAAAGGTCACCATCAGAGCCATCTGGTATTCAGAAAATTATCTATTTATCAGTTTTGATCTGCGCATCATTCATCACTTTACTCTTTGTTTATTTTGCTGGTTAGTATGCACTTTGAACTCATTCTGCTTTTTATTCACATTACTATTTATTTATTTTTATTTGTGCTCACCCCAGGGTCAAAGGTCACCGTCAGCTGTTGGGTAAGAGCAGATAGTCTGACCTTCAGTTAGCTTCATTGTTTTCTGTTGTTTCACTGTTTCTGTTGTCTGATACTAAAGTTCCTCAGTCATGCTGTTTGATAAGACCTTCTTCTTCCTATATATATATATGTATATATATATATGTATATATATATATATATATATATATATGTATATATATATATATATATATGTATAAATGTGTATATATATATATATGTATAAATGTATGTATATATTGTGTTGTTGTTGGTGTCTGTCCCACAGGCAAGTGTTGTTTATTCCTCCTATAGCACCTCTCCTGTTTGTTATTTAAATTTCTGTGAATATAATTACTTAAGTCGGGTATCAGAACCAGATCGGAGTTGAGCTGTGAAGCTTCAAACCAAACAACCCTCAGCAGACACGCATTAAGGGCCGTGTTCCTGGGTCTGTGTGTCCTGGTTTGGACTCATCGAGATTTTATCCAACCATATGCAACGCTGTGGTAGCGACCTGTCAATCACAGCAAGCCCCGCCCTAAAGCATCCCCTGCTTTATGGTCTGTTTGACTCTAAATGACCATAATTTCATTTATATAGACTTCTATACAACCAGAGGAGTCGCCCCCTGGTGGTCAGGAGAGAGAATGCAGCTATAACACATGAAGCATATACTTCTATACAACCAGAGGAGTCACCCCCTGGTGTTCAATAGAGAGAATGCAGCTTTAACACATGAAGCATAGACTTCTATACAACCAGAGGAGTCACCCCCTGGTGGACAGGAGAGAGAATGCAGCTTTAACACATGAAGCATAGACTTCTATACAACCAGATGAGTCGCCCCCTGGTGTTCAGTAGAGAGAATGCAGCTTTAACACATGAAGCATAGACTTCTATACAACCAGAGGAGTCACCCCCTGGTGGTCAGGAGAGAGAATGCAGCTTTAACACATGAAGCATAGACTTCTATACAACCAGAGGAGTCGCCCCCTGGTGTTCAGTAGAGAGAATGCAGCTTTAACACATGAAGCATAGACTTCTATACAACCAGAGGAGTCACCCCCTGGTGGTCAGGAGAGAGAATGCAGCTTTAACACATGAAGCATAGACTTCTATACAACCAGAGGAGTCGCCCCCTGGTGTTCAGTAGAGAGAATGCAGGTTTTAAGACATGAAGCATTGGCTTCAGACCCTGAGGTTGCTCCCCATTGTAGGTCTGTGAGATGAATCTAGAGCCGCTGGACTACATCAGTACCGTTGATGCCTCAGACCACATCAGCTCCTTCAGAGGTTGATGGTGACAGCTGACTTCCTGTTCCCTCTCTCTCTCTCTCTCTCTCTCTCTCTCAGTATAATGCGCTTCATGGTGTCTAAGAGGAAGTTTAAAGAGAGTCTTCGTCCCTATGATGTCATGGATGTGATCGAACAGTATTCAGCCGGACACTTGGACATGCTCGCCCGCATCAAGAACCTCCAGTCGAGGTAAGAGCTCTGACCCCTTGAGTGAATATTTTAAGGGCCTTTGGTTTCAATTTAAAAGGGGAAAAGATGTATCATTGGTAGAACGCTGCTCAAAGTCTTTTATCTAAGTTATCAGACCAGTATTTTGTTTGGAGTATATATTTTCACTGTGTGAGGTCTGTGCTGTCTCCTGATTGGCAGGGTGGATCAGATTGTCGGCAGAGGGACACCAATCGCAGACAAGGACCGTCCCAAAACGGCCAATGAGGAGCTTCCCGAGGATCCAAGCATGATGGGACGGCTGGGGAAGGTGGAGAAGCAGGTAAGCAAGGGCAAACCAGTTTGCCCCTCGAGCCGGTATCTTTTGGTGCAGCTTCAGTTCTTGAATCCGTTTTGGTCCTCTGCCGGTCTCGTTCCTCAGGTTCTGTCCATGGAGAGAAAGTTGGACTTCCTGGTTAACATCTACATCCAGCGAATGGGAATCCCGCAGGCCGAGACCGACGCCTACTTTAGATCCAAGGAGCCAGACCCGGCCCCGCCCTACCACAGCCCGGTGGACCAACTGGAGAAGGGCCACTCCATCTCCAAGATCCCACAGTCAGTGTCTACTATTACTGGGAAACCACAGAACCAGTACACACCAGGATCTGTTAACTTGTGGGTTTCCACCTTTTATTTTGTTCACATGTTGTTTACATGTTGCAGGGCGTTGCCTGGCGACCACATTGAGAAGAGCCGTTTCGTGACAAAGATGGTCCGCTCCAGCAGCTCCACCGGACACAGGAACGCCAACGCCCCCACCTGCCCGCCCTCCACCTCCTGGCAGCCAATCAGCTCACAGCTCTACCAGCAGGTCCCGCCCCCTGCCCCTCCTCACCGCGGCCACGGCCACACTCCGAGTCCAGTGGGGGATGGGTCACTGGTTCGACTCCCACCTCCTCCGGCCGGAGAGAGACACAGCGGGAACCGATTGAACCGGCACAGCACCGGAGACCGAGGGGGGGTAGAGAGACCAGAGAGGGGAGGAGAGGGGGCCAATGGGACCAGGGGAGGAGGAGGAGAGGAGGTGAAGCCGGACAGCGACGCCTCCATCCCGTCCGTGGACCACGGGGAGCTGGAGCGCTCCTTTAGCGGCTTCTCCATCTCCAAGTCCAGAGAGAACCTGGACTTCCTCAACGATGGCTTCGACTCCTCCACTACCCTGGGAGGAGGAGGAGGAGGAGGAGGAGGAGGAGGAGGAGGAGGAGGAGGAGGAGGAGGAGGAGGAGGAGGAGGAGGAGGAGGAGGAGGAGGAGGAGGGCGGCGGCCATACCTCGCAGAGGGAGAGTCGGACTCTGACTCGGAGCTCTGCGCTCCCTCGCCACACTCGGACCGGGCCTGGGCCGAAGCCAAGTAGAGCCCGAGGTAAACCAGAGCAGAACCAGCAGAACAACTAAAGTGATGATGAAAATGAAAACTATGAAACTGATTAAACACCAGCTGGAGTCTTAAGAGTGAAGCATCATGGGAACTGTGACCGGCACAATTTACCAGGTGTCACGCTGGTTTTATTCATGTGAATGTTTTAACCTGTACAGCAAAACTTTGTTCTCACTCTCACTGACTGGTTCACTGATTGGTTCACTAATTGGTTCACTGATTGGTTCACTGGTTGGTTCACTCACTGGTTTACTGATTGGTTCACTGGTTGGTTCTCTGACTGGTTCACTGGTTGGTTCTCTGACTGGTTCACTGGTTGGTTTACTGATTGGTTCTCTGATTGGTTCACTGACTGGTTTACTGATTGGTTCTCTGACTGGTTCACTGATTGGTTCACTGACTGGTTCTCTGGTTGGTTTACTATTGGTTCTCTGGTTGGTTCTCTGACTGGTTCACTGGTTGGTTTACTGATTGGTTCTCTGACTGGTTCACTGATTGGTTTACTGATTGGTTCTCTGACTGGTTCACTGATTGAAGAGACGTACACCTGATTGGTTGCTTGTTTCCATGTTTGACACACTATCACTGTTAAATTTATTCCTACCTATATTGTTTAAAAAAATGCCAACAGTTCTTCTGTCATTTTATTTCTGGATATTCTTTATTTGTCCATTTGTAGTAAATTCATTTTGATTATTTACAGTTTGTCGATTCACTCAATATTTACACACTGCCGACATCAACTTTAAATGAATCAAGTCAAAAGCTGAGAACGTCACTACCGCGCTCTCCAGTTTCTCTACTGACTTTGTATGCAATGTCGGCGCTTAAGAAAATAAATAAAATTGTCTTAGTGTTTTGAATTAAATTAAATAAAACAATATATGGGGGAGACGATTACAGAGAGTACTACATTATGGACTCCAATCATCCCCAACTGGTTTTTATTTTCACGATTCATATTCATTAATAAATCCCGACGACAGGAATGTAAACGATTTAAATACTGAAGAGTTTGTGATCACGGAGACAAACACATCCGTCTCACTTCAGGAAACCAAAATAGGACAAACCCACCAAAATAAGAGTCTCTTTTCCTGCCTTAGCGCCTCGCTTCGTTTGTCCTGAGGGGCGGGGCGAGAATCATTAAGCCACGCCCCCCTCACCCAGAAACCTCAGATACGAGGCGTAAACTTGACAGTTTGTTGGACCGACCGACGTTGATGCGATTGACTGATCAATTTCTCCTCTGATTGGCTCACGAAAGAGACACCGACCAGATTAAAATATTTCCGACTGTCCACTCGGGTGACCGGGCGCATGAGCAACGTCGTAGGAGCCATTGCTTTCATCAGGTTTGAGACATTTTGGTTCTGAGAGAATTGATTGTATTTCAATATTAATTAAAAACATTTAACCACAAGAAATCTGAATCTTTTGTTACACTTCAACAGGGTTAGTTAGTCTCAGGTAACCAATATCAATACGTACCAGGCTGGAGACAAGGCCACAACAAGGTCGGACACAACCTCCGCTTCTGCCGAGTGCATTCTCTTTACTGACCACCAGGGGGCGACTCATCTGGTTGTATAGAAGTCTATGCTTCATGTGTTAAAGCTGCAGTCTCTCTCCTGACCACCAGGGGGCGACTCCTCTGGTTGTATAGAAGTCTATGCTTCATGTGTTAAAGCTGCATTCTCTCTCCTGACCACCAGGGGGCGACTCTTCTGGTTGTATAGAAGTCTATGCTTCATGTGTTAAAGCTGCATTCTCTCTCCTGACCACCAGGGGGCGACTCCTCTGGTTGTATAGAAGACTATGCTTCATGTGTTAAAGCTGCATTCTCTCTCTTGACCACCAGGGGTCGACTCCTCTGGTTGTATAGAAGTCTATATAAATGACTCTACTTCTCTTGATGTATTCCCTCAGTAAACATTGTAAACATTAGTTTTTGGTCTCAATCTCTAGTTTCAAGTCTTCTTCAATACAGCGTGATGTTCATTTAGTAAATTATGGTCATTTAGAGTCAAACACATCAAGTTATTTTTCCTTTCTTGATGATGTCACTAGCAGACTGTTCGCAATGAAGTGTGCTCAGTATGACATATTACACATTTTATGGCACACTGTGCAAGAAGAGACGCATTTCTTTTAATACAGATTGATACTTTATTTAAAACTTCTTAAATGAACAAAACTGGAAGATTTACACAGACGACGATTCACGGAGGAGAACACTGCTTCTCAAGGCGGCCATCTTGGCTCTCACTTCTTCTTGAACCTAACGGGCAGAATTATTATTGTTTATAATAATATAGACTTCACATTGTAAACAAAGGTTGTTTACAGGTTTTTAAAGACCATAAAATGGGACATTTGTCTTTTCAACAGTTATACGGACGTTTCTTTTACAGTATTGCTTTTTGGGACGCAGGGAAAGTTTTGTAAAAACTCACCTGGAGCCACCGGGACGCTTTCTGTCGATGCCGAGACGCTTCCTGTCTTCGAAGGACGGTCTGGAAGCAGAGAGAGACAGGTGAGAAAGGTGAGACAGGTGTAGAGAAAGGTGAGACAGGTGTAGAGACAGGTGTAGAGACAAGTGAGACAGGTGTAGAGACAAGTGAGACAGGTGTAGAGACAAGTGAGACAGGTGTAGAGAAAGGTGAGACAGGTGTAGAGACAGGTGAGACAGGTGTAGAGACAGGTGTAGAGACAGGTGAGACAGGTGTAGAGACAGGTGAGACAGGTGTAGAGAAAGGTGAGACAGGTGAGACAGGTGTAGAGACAGGTGAGACAGGTGTAGAGAAAGGTGAGACAGGTGTAGAGACAGGTGAGACAGGTGTAGAGACAGGTGAGACAGGTGTAGAGACAGGTGTAGAGAAAGGTGAGACAGGTGTAGAGACAGGTGAGACAGGTGTAGAGACAGGTGTAGAGAAAGGTGAGACAGGTAAGACAGGTGTAGAGACAGGTGAGACAGGTGTAGAGAAAGGTGAGACAGGTGTAGAGAAAGGTGAGACAGGTGTAGAGACAGGTGAGACAGGTGTAGAGACAAGTGAGACAGGTGTAGAGACCGGTAAGACAGGTGTAGAGACAAGTGAGACAGGTGTAGAGACAGGTGAGACAGGTGTAGAGACAGGTGAGACAGGTGTAGAGACAGGTGTAGAGAAAGGTAAGACAGGTGTAGAGACAGGTGAGACAGGTGTAGAGAAAGGTGTAGAGAAAGGTGAGACAGGTGTAGAGACAGGTGAGACAGGTGTAGAGACAGGTGAGACAGGTGTAGAGACAGGTGTAGAGAAAGGTGAGACAGGTGTAGAGACAGGTGAGACAGGTGTAGAAACAGGTGAGACAAGTGTAGAGACAGGTGAGACAAGTGTAGAGACAGGTGAGACAAGTGTAGAGACAGGTGAGACAGGTGTAGAGACAGGTGAGACAGGTGTAGAGAAAGGTGAGACAGGTGTAGAGACAGGTGAGACAGGTGTAGAGACAGGTGTAGAGAAAGGTGAGACAGGTGTAGAGACAGGTGTAGAGAAAGGTGAGACAGGTGTAGAGACAGGTGAGACAGGTGTAGAGACAGGTGTAGAGAAAGGTGAGACAGGTGTAGAGACAGGTGAGACAGGTGTAGAGAAAGGTGAGACAGGTGTAGAGAAAGGTGAGACAGGTGTAGAGAAAGGTAAGACAGGTGTAGAGACAGGTGAGACAGGTGTAGAGACAGGTGAGACAAGTGAGACAAGTGTAGAGACAGGTGAGACAGGTGTAGACAGGTGAGACAGGTGTAGAGAAAGGTGAGACAGGTGTAGAGACAGGTGAGACAGGTGTAGAGACAGTTGTAGAGAAAGGTGAGACAGGTGTAGAGACAGGTGAGACAGGTGTAGAGAAAGGTGTAGAGACAGGTGAGACAGGTGTAGAGACAGGTTTAGAGACAGGTGTAGAGAAAGGTGAGACAGGTGTAGAGACAGGTGGCTATGCACACATGGGAAATGCTTTCGATACGGCCCAAAATGCTGTATCAGATATCAAGTATTCGTTATCATTAGTGGTGTAACAGAAACCAAGATGGCGACGGCCAACACGACCAATTCCAGGCTTCAAAACAGACATGTAGGCTTACAGACAGACAGGTAAGGTACAGACAGACAGGTAGACTCACCCAGCTCTGTAGTGTTTCAGGGCCTTGGTGCTGGTGTTGGTCAGCTCTTTGTCAAACACAGACTTCTTTCCTCCTGCTTTATGATTGGCTGCTGCAGAGACAGTTCAGTTTAGTACGTCTGACAGGACCGAGGTGGTATGTGTGTATTTTAAAGGACTGATGTAGTATATGTGTGTATTTTAAAGGACTGATGTAGTACATGTGTGTATTTTAAAGGACTGATGTAGTATATGTGTGTATTTTATAGGACTGATGTAGTATATGTGTGTATTTTATAGGACTGAGGTAGTATATGTGTGTATTTTATAATACTGAGGTAGTATATGTGTGTATTTTATAATACTGATGTAGTACATGTGTGTATTTTAAAGGACTGAGGTAGTATATGTGTGTATTTTATAGGACTGAAGTAGTATATGTGTGTATTTTAAAGGACTGATGTAGTATATGTGTGTATTTTATAATACTGAGGTAGTATATGTGTGTATTTTATAATACGGAGGTGATATATCTGTATATAGGCCTGAAGTGGTATATCGGACCTTTGGTCGGCATCTCTTCTTCTTCTGGCATCGCTCTCGCCCTCTTGGGGCGCCTCTCTCTCTTCGCCGCCCTCTCAGCGAACATCTGAGCCTTCAAGATCTCGAACTGGGCGCGCTCCTCCGACTGGACGACAACAAAGATCATCAATTTGAAAGCAGAGCTCTCACTCTGCAGCTGAACACTTTGAGTTGTAACAAACGTTAAATAATGTCACGTTTCAGGTAGAATGGGAAAGAAGGACACTACCGACTATTTATTTTAGTCTAACATTCACAAGTTAAACACGGCAATATTAACTTCAGTATATCAAGTTTAGATACAAAAGGACTGGATTTTGCCCAATGCAGGTACCTTTAAGGTGAACCAGCTTCCAAACCCGAGTTGCTCTCACATCGTATATTCGTAGTAATTACCGTTAGCTCCTTCTTCTTGCCGCTGTTCACGAACTTCTCCCTCTTCTTCTTCCCCCTCAGAGCGAGATCGAACTCCTGCAGCGCCTTCGACACTAAGAGAGCAGAACCGGTTAGAGCGCTCCGCGTGGTACCGACCCTGAAGCTGCAGAACACTGTGCGTTAGAACTCACCGCGGTTCTGTTTCCTCTCCTGCTGAGTCTGGAACCAAACGCGCTGCGATTGGATGGAGTCGGAGGAACCGTCGAGGCGCTTCTGAGCCACACTCAACTACACACACACACACACACACACACACACACAATGTGGAATATAATAAAATCAACAGGCGTCATTAAAAATGGAGAAATCTTTGGTGATAATCACTCACTTATTGATATGTACAGGTGTACATGTGTGTAGGTGAACAGGTGTGATGGTGTGTGTGTGTGTGTGTGTGTGCAGGTGTACCTTGGCCTCAGTCGCAGCCATCTCCCTCTCCTCCCTCTCCAGCCTCATCACAGCCTCCACGTCTTTCTCCAGTTTAGAGATCAGGTCTCTGAACTTCAAGATGACCTCTGGGCGAGAGACACACGGAGAGAACGAGTGAGGTTCCACCACGACTCACCTGGAGACCCCAGAACCACGCCCGTCTCTCTGAAGACTTACCTGGCGGCAGGACTCGAGCCTTCACGCTGTTCTTGGCCGACTTCACCACCTCCTTCAGCGTCCTCCTCTCCGACTCCCCGACCAGAGACACCGAGCGCCCCGAGCGGCCGGCTCTGGCCGTCCTGCCGACGCGGTGGACGTAGTGCTTCACCGTGGACGGCATGGTGAAGTTGATCACCTGAGGGGGGGAGGGGCAGAAGAGTGAGGGCGGAGCCAGCAGAATGTCTTCAGGTGTGTTCACGCATTAAAAGTAGAGACTCACCGTTTTGACGCCGTTGATGTCTAAACCTCGAGCGGCGACGTCCGTCGCCACCAAGATGTCAATCTGATCGTCTTTGAAACGCCTGAAAACAACGAAGTAAACAAGTTTCAAATGATCAGGTACAAGCAAGTGGTTCTGTGTGTGTGCCTGAGGTTCTCCAGTCTCTGGTTCAGTGTGTGTACCTGAAGTTCTCCAGTCTCTGGTTCAGTGTGTGTACCTGAGGTTCTCCAGTCTCTGGTTCTGTGTACCTGAAGTTCTCCAGTCTCTGGTTCTGTGTACCTGAAGTTCTCCAGTCTCTGGTTCTGTGTGTGTACCTGAGGTTCTCCAGTCTCTGGTTCTGTGTGTGTACCTGAGGTTATTTAGTCTCCCTTTATGTGTGTGTACCTGAGGTTCTCCAGTCTCTGGTTCAGTGTGTGTACCTGAGGTTCTTCAGTCTCTGGTTCTGTGTGTGTACCTGAGGTTCTCCAGTCTCTGGTTCAGTGTGTGTACCTGAGGTTCTCGAGTCTATGGTTCTGTGTGTGTACCTGAGGTTCTTCAGTCTCTGGTTCTGTGTGTGTACCTGAGGTTCTCCAGTCTCTGGTTCTGTGTGTGTACCTGAGGTTCTCCAGTCTCTGGTTCTGTGTAACTGAGGTTCTCCAGTCTCTGGTTCTGTGTGTGTACCTGAGGTTCTCCAGTCTCTGGTTCTGTGTAACTGAGGTTCTTCAGTCTCTGGTTCTGTGTGTGTGTACCTGAGGTTCTCCAGTCTCTGGTTCTGTGTGTGTACCTGAGGTTCTCCAGTCTCTGGTTCTGTGTGTGTACCTGAGGTTCTCCAGTCTCTGGTTCTGTGTGTGTGTACCTGAGGTTCTCCAGTCTATGGTTCAGTGTGTGTACCTGAGGTTCTCCAGTCTCTGGTTCTGGCTCAGTTCTCCGTGCAGTTCTCCGACCTTCAGCCCCATCAGTCCCAGCAGGATGTGCAGCCTGTGAGCTTGTTTCCTCGTCTGAGTGAAACACATCACGTGATCCTGGAACGTCCGAGTCAGCAGCGCTAACGACACAAACTACGTTGTTAGTACACGCAGTACTACGTCGTTAGTACACGCAGTACTACGTCATTAGTACACGCAGTACTACGTCGTTAGTACACGCAGTACTACATCGTTAGTACACGCAGTACTACGTCGTTAGTACACGCAGTACTACGTCGTTAGTACACGCAGTACTACATCGTTAGTACACGCAGTACTACATCGTTAGTACTACGTCGTTAGTACACGCAGTACTACGTCGTTAGTACACGCAGTACTACATCGTTAGTACTACATCGTTAGTACACGCAGTACTACGTCGTTAGTACACGCAGTACTACATCGTTAGTACTACGTCGTTAGTACACGCAGTACTACATCGTTAGTACACGCAGTAGTACGTCGTTAGTACACGCAGTACTACGTCGTTAGTACACGCAGTACTACGTCGTTAGTACACGCAGTACTACGTCGTTAGTACACGCAGTACTACGTCGTTAGTACACGCAGTACTACATCGTTAGTACACGCAGTACTACATCGTTAGTACACGCAGTACTACATCGTTAGTACTACGTCGTTAGTACACGCAGTACTACATCGTTAGTACACGCAGTAGTACGTCGTTAGTACACGCAGTACTACATTGTTAGTACACGCAGTACTACATCGTTAGTACACGCAGTAGTACGTCGTTAGTACACGCAGTAGTACGTCGTTAGTACACGCAGTACTACATCGTTAGTACACGCAGTACTACATCGTTAGCACACGCAGTACTACATCGTTAGCACACGCAGTACTACATCGTTAGCAGTACTACATCGTTAGCAGTACTACATCGTTAGCAGTACTACATCGTTAGCAGTACTACATCGTTAGCAGTACTACATCGTTAGCAGTACTACATCGTTAGTACACGCAGTACTACATCGTTAGCAGTACTACATCGTTAGTACTCGTAGTACCTACCAGAAACCACGGCCTCTCGGTCTCCTTCTCGGTTTTGTCGGATTCTGACGAACTCTTGACGCAGAAACGGAGCAACGTCAGTGTTGCTGTTAACGAAGATCCTGATTGGCTGCTTCAACGAGACGGCTGCCAGGTCCTTTACCTGGAGACACAAGTCACATGACACACTGAAATACCTGGAGACACAAGTCACATGACACACTGAAATACCTGGAGACACAAGTCACATGACACACAGAAACACAAGTCACATGACACACTGAAACACCTGGAGACACACGTCACATGACACACAGAAACACATGTCACATGACACACTGAAACACCTGGAGACACACGTCACATGACACACTGAAACACCTGGAGACACACGTCACATGACACACTGAAACACCTGGAGACACACGTCACATGACACACTGAAACACCTGGAGACACACGTCACATGACACACTGAAACACCTGGAGACACACGTCACATGACACACTGAAACACACGTCACATGACACACAAGTCACATGACACACAGAAACACCTGGAGACACACGTCACATGACACACTGAAACACCTGGAGACACAAGTCACATGACACACTGAAACACCTGGAGACACAAGTCACATGACACACTGAAACACCTGGAGACACACGTCACATGACACACTGAAACACCTGGAGACACACGTCACATGACACACTGAAACACACGTCACATGACACACAAGTCACATGACACACAGAAACACCTGGAGACACACGTCACATGACACACTGAAACACCTGGAGACACAAGTCACATGACACACTGAAACACACGTCACATGACACACACCTCCTCGGTCATCGTGGCGGAGAACAACATGGTCTGTCTGTTGTAGGAACACAATCTGATGACCTCCTTCATCTGTTCCTCAAAGTACTCGTCCAGCATCCTGAGAGAGGAACACAGAACCGAACAGGTGAGTCCGTGTTTCACTTTACTGGGGGGTACGTAGTGGTCCTGGGTAACAGGTGAGTCCGTGTTTCACTTTACTGGGGGGTACGTAGTGGTCCTGGGTAACAGGTGAGTCCGTGTTTCACTTTACTGGGGGGTACGTAGTGGTCCTGGGTAACAGGTGAGTCCGTGTTTGACTTTACTGGGGGGTACGTAGTGGTCCTGGGTAACAGGTGAGTCCGTGTTTGACTTTACTGGGGGGTACGTAGTGGTCCTGGGTAACAGGTGAGTCCGTGTTTCACTTTACTGGGGGGTACGTAGTGGTCCTGGGTAACAGGTGAGTCCGTGTTTGACTTTACTGGGGGGTACGTAGTGGTCCTGGGTAACAGGTGAGTCCGTGTTTCACTTTACTGGGGGGTACGTAGTGGTCCTGGGTAACAGGTGAGTCCGTGTTTGACTTTACTGGGGGGTACGTAGTGGTCCTGGGTAACAGGTGAGTCCGTGTTTCACTTTACTGGGGGGTACGTAGTGGTCCTGGGTAACAGGTGAGTCTGTGTTTCACTTTACTGGGGGGTACGTAGTGGTCCTGGGTAACAGGTGAGTCCGTGTTTCACTTTACTGGGGGGTACGTAGTGGTCCTGGGTAACAGGTGAGTCCGTGTTTCACTTTACTGGGGGGTACGTAGTGGTCCTGGGTAACAGGTGAGTCTGTGTTTCACTTTACTGGGGGGTACGTAGTGGTCCTGGGTAACAGGTGAGTCCGTGTTTGACTTTACTGGGGGGTACGTAGTGGTCCTGGGTAACAGGTGAGTCCGTGTTTGACTTTACTGGGGGGTACGTAGTGGTCCTGGGTAACAGGTGAGTCCGTGTTTGACTTTACTGGGGGGTACGTAGTGGTCCTGGGTTTACCTGTCGGCCTCGTCCAGGATCAGGATCTCGATGTGGGTCAGCTCGAAGCTCGGCGTGTTGTGAAGATGATCGATCAGCCGACCAGGTGTAGCTATCAGGATGTCTGGGCCCCCCCTCAAAGCCGCCTCCTGAGACTTCAGGTCCAACCCACCTGGACACACAACGAGGACCCGGGTCAGACTGAGTCCAGCATGATTTAGGACTCTTTAACAGACCCAACACGTGAAGAAGTTAACGGTCATTACCGACGGCCAGGCAGGTGG
The DNA here is from genome assembly GCF_009769545.1 of Cyclopterus lumpus. Classification (NCBI taxonomy): domain Eukaryota; kingdom Metazoa; phylum Chordata; class Actinopteri; order Perciformes; family Cyclopteridae; genus Cyclopterus; species Cyclopterus lumpus. The sequence continues at coordinate 25,468,949 of NC_046970.1, read as the reverse complement.
TGATGGAGGTGAACTGGGCGAGCTGACGGGCCACGGAGTGGACCTGGATCCCCAGCTCTCTGGTGGGAACCAGAACCAAGACCCGGGTCACCTGGCCCGTCCTGGGCTTGTAAATCAAACGCTCCAACACCGGCAGCATGAAGGCCGCCGTCTTCCCTGAAGAGAGGAATGATGTCATTCATCCACCTGGCTCCAGTTACAGGTCCCAGTATGAGTCAGTGGTCCCAGTATGTCAGTGGTCCCAGTATGTCAGTGGTCCCAGTAGGTCAGTGGTCCCAGTATGTCAGTGGTCCCAGTAGGTCAGTGGTCCCAGTAGGTCAGTGGTACCAGTAGGTCAGCGGTACCAGTATGAGTCAGTGGTACCAGTATGAGTCAGCGGTCCCAGTAGGTCAGTGGTACCAGTAGGTCAGTGGTCCCAGTAGGTCAGTGGTCCCAGTAGGTCAGTGGTCCCAGTAGGTCAGCGGTACCAGTATGAGTCAGTGGTACCAGTATGAGTCAGCGGTCCCAGTAGGTCAGTGGTACCAGTAGGTCAGCGGTACCAGTATGAGTCAGTGGTACCAGTAGGTCAGTGGTCCCAGTAGGTCAGTGGTACCAGTAGGTCAGTGGTACCAGTAGGTCAGTGGTACCAGAAGGTCAGTGGTACCAGTATGAGTCAGCGGTCCCAGTAGGTCAGTGGTACCAGTAGGTCAGCGGTACCAGTATGAGTCAGTGGTACCAGTAGGTCAGTGGTCCCAGTAGGTCAGTGGTCCCAGTAGGTCAGTGGTCCCAGTAGGTCAGTGGTACCAGTATGAGTCAGTGGTACCAGTAGGTCAGTGGTCCCAGTAGGTCAGTGGTCCCAGTATGAGTCAGTGGTCCCAGTAGGTCAGTGGTCCCAGTAGGTCAGTGGTACCAGTATGAGTCAGTGGTACCAGTAGGTCAGTGGTCCCAGTAGGTCAGTGGTACCAGTATGAGTCAGTGGTACCAGTAGGTCAGTGGTCCCAGTAGGTCAGTGGTACCTGTCCCAGTAGCAGCGCAGGCGCACAGGTCTTTTCCCAGCAGGCCGATGGGCACGCAGGCCTTCTGGATGGGCGTCGGCAGCTTGAAGCCCAGAGCGGTGATCGCCTGCAGGGACACAACGGGAGGACTTCAGGTGGAGCGCAACGAAGCTACATGCTAACGGCGGGAGGAAGGCTAACCGGGCTGCTGGGTCCTAAAGGGTGTGCGTTCTCTTTCTCCTGACCAGCAGGGGGAGACGGAGAGAGAGAGAGAGAGAGAGAGAGAGAGAGACGGAGAGAGAGAAGAGAGAGAGACAGACAGAGAGAGAGAAGAGAGAGAGACAGACAGACAGAGAGAGATGGAGAGAGAGACAAGAGAGACGGAGACAGAGAGAGACAGACGGAGAGAGAGAGACGGAGAGAGAGAGAGATTGAGAGAGAGAGAGACAGACGGAGAGAGATGGAGAGACGGAGAGAGATGGAGAGACGGAGAGAGAGAGAGACGAGAGAGAGACAGACGGAGAGAGACCAAGAGACGGAGAGAGAGACAGACGGAGAGAGACAGACGGAGAGAGAGAGAGACAGAGAGAGAGAGAGACACTTCTACAGCCAGTAAACATCCAACATGGCTGCCGCGTTACCTTCAGGATCGGTCGGGACAGGTTCATGTTGTCGAAGGTCAGCTGGTCGTCGTACTGCGACGCGTCGTCGAAGAACGACTCCGGAGCCTGAGGGCGAGACGCGGGCCGTTACCACGGCGACCAAACAAACACAGTTCAACGAACGGGAGGAAGTCACCGTCTCCTCTTCCTCACCTCGTCTCCTAGCTTCCTCCTCTTGCCCCGCCGCTCTTTGAGTCTCAGGACGTCTGCGAGACAACAGGAAGTCAGTACAATCAAATGCATCAGCTTCCTGTTCAGAAGTCAAAATAAAAGCCTCTGCTGGACTCACCAGATTTGGTCAGAACCTCCTCATCCCCCGAATCAAACTCATCTTCGTCCTCCACCTCATCATCTTCTTCTTCATCATCTCCATCAGCCTCTCCTTCAGCAGGCTTAACATCCTGCTCTTCTTCATCATCATCATCCTCCTCCTCCTTCTCTGGGTTCTTCCCTGAAGAACCTTCAGTCGGGTCAATTTCAGTCGATTTCTGCTGCAGATAAAAAATTTTAAAAATAAAACTCCACCGTAAACGCATGAACCTGAGACGGAACCCGGCCGAGCAGGAAGTAGAACGTCACCGTGGACTCACCTCCGCCTTCCTCTTCTTCCTGATTTTGTCTATTTTCTGGTCCAGAGTGGTTGCGGTTCTCTGCAAATAAAGAACACAATTATAAAAAGAACGCTGGAGGAACCTAAAGACTTCCGGAGAACGTTAGAGGACCTAAACACTGCCGGTGAACGTTAGACGAGACTGCCGGAGAACGTTGGAGACTGCCGGAGAACGTTAGAGGACCTAAACACTGCCGGTGAACGTTAGACGAGACTGCCGGAGAACGTTGGAGACTGCCGGAGAACGTTAGAGGACCTAAACACTGCCGGAGAACGTTAGAGGAGACTGCTGGAGAACGTTAGAGGACCTAAACACTGCCGGAGAACGTTAGAGGAGACTGCTGGAGAACGTTAGAGGACCTAAAGACTGCCGGAGAACGTTAGAGGAGACTGCCGGAGAACGTTAGAGGACCTAAACACTGCCGGAGAACGTTAGAGGAGACTGCTGGAGAACGTTAGAGGACCTAAAGACTGCCGGAGAACGTTAGAGGAGACTGCCGGAGAACGTTAGAGCACCTAAACACTGCCGGAGAACGTTAGAGGACCTAAAGACTGTCGGAGAACGTTAGACGAGACTGCCGGAGAACGTTAGACGAGAGTGCTGGAGAACGTTAGAGGACCTAAAGACTGTCAGAGAACGTGAAAGAGGATCTAAACACTGCCGGAGAACGTTAGAGGACCTAAACTGATGTGTTCCGCTGGGTTCTACCTTGTTCTTGAGCTGCTTCATGACGTCCTCCATGGCCCAGTCCTCCCCCCGGCTCGGTGCATCCCGCTCCCCGAAGTCAAAGTCGGCGTTGAAGTCTTTCACGCCGCGAGTCCCGAGCTTCTTCTTCCTGTTCAGGACGATCGGCTCGTCCTGAAATACACACACACACACACACACACACACACACACACACACACACACACACACACACACACACACACACACACACACACACACACACACACACACACACACACACACACACACACACACACACACACACACACACACACACACACACACACACACACACACACACACACACACACACACACACACACACACACACACACACACACACACACATAAATATACAACTAATACGTTAATATGCGATGCACACAAACCTTCATATGTGTTTATGTACATATTAATTGTATTCAGTGACACTTTAAATCATTGGAACATTAAATAAAAAAATATATATATATAAATTCATAATAGTACAATATACTAAACTTCAAATAAATGTGCACTTATTTTATACTAAAATTAATGATTCAATATCATAAACATCTTTAAATTACATTGTAATGTAATAAACATCTCATCTTTTAATTTAGCTTGCATTCCTAAATGTACAGGTAACATGTCTCAACAGAGGATATATATATATATATATATAAATTCAAAAATATATTTAAATAAATACATTTAAAAATATATATATATATATTTATAATATATTCATATAACAAATGTAAATATATTT